>NW_026716463.1:0-162688 GCF_029784015.1 Lycium ferocissimum
AGGCTTATGGCTAATGATAGTATACTTGGCGTTATGTAGATCTTGGCAAACCCGAAGCTTGAAGGTTGGCTTTGCTTGCGAGCGAATAAGGTATGTAAGGCATCGCTTTCTCTCTTGGCATGTCTTAGCGACACTAGGTTGTGACCCGAGCCTTGGGGTAATCCTACTCTTAGAATCCGAGCTTAGGTATGTGCTTTGTTCGTTCCTTAAAACTTACTCTTTGACGGGACCAAAACAAGACTTTTATGTTTTCTAACGATTGAATTTCAAAGATTTTACAAAGACTTTTGACTACAAAAGGGTCCCGAACTTCAAACGTCCGTAACTTTTGCATACGAGCTCGGAACGCCCCAAAACATAATAGGTAAGCTTATAGGGCATAACTTTCCCAAACCACCGTAGTCGGGCTCGGATGGGGGCCGGCACCCGTTCGTGGGGCCGCGGCTTTTATGCTCGTCCTTAATGATTCTTGAAGGAAGTTAGTGTTATTTTCCTCTTCGACTTCATATGGTTTTCTTATTTGATTAATGAGTTATGAATATGGTTTTATGCATATGGTTGCTCACGACTGCTCGTGCTTATGGTCATCACCTCGTTCGCGGATCCCGGCCGGTTATGCTTCGTGCGCCTTATGACACACATTCCGGTGTGATCTTGTGTTACGGTTCGCCGAGCTCCTCTCCTGAGGGCCGGGTTCCGTTTGGTGTGATGCTGTGTTATGGCGTTAAGGATGGCTATGATGTGTTACGGGGATCTGTCGGGTTACGGAGATATGAAATTCTTCGGGTGTGATCTTTGTGGCGTGGCGCCAACGACGAGCGGGCGACCACCGTTCTAAGAGCCTTTGCATGAACTATATTTTTAAACAAATGTTTTAACATTTTTGCATATCATATCTACTTTTGTATTTTGCCATTATGATTTCGTATTCTCCTTTTACATACTCGGTACCTATTTGTCGTACCCCGCTTTCTTCGGGGGCGCGTTTCATGCCGCGTACCGACGCGCGCGGTTGAGGATCCACCCGCCTAGGGCATCTACTGCGTTTTGAGAGCGCTCTCCTTCGTCCGGAGCCTATATTTGGTATATACTTTTCGATGCATATGTACATATTTATTCGGGGGTACGACGGGGGGGGGGGGGGGGGGCCCGTCAGGTCATATGATTTTGTTACTCTGTTTAGAGGTCTGTGGACATGTCTGTGGGTATGGTTACGTCTGTACAGCTATATGTGTTTGTTATGTGTTTTTGGGCGGTCCATCCGCCGCGGCAGCCTAGTTGGCTTGCCTTTGTGTATACTGTGAGATTCGGTACGTTATGATATATGTGTGCTATTTTGCGACCATCTGAAGCCAAATGTGATTATGTATGATTATGCGTGGTAGCGTGTGAATTCTGAGTGTTAAGTGCGTACGAGTGTCCAACTCGGACATTAGTCACGGCCTACGGGGTTGGGTCGTGACATCAAGTCGAGGTGGCGGACATAAATTACGAACTTTCGACTCTATGGAGTTGTTCATGCAAGCCTCGAAGTAATTCTATCACATTTGCGCAAATTATGAACGTTCGAATAGTCTCCAACAAAACATAGGAATTATGATTCAATTGTATTGAATGAATAGTAGCTAAAATCAAACTCGGGTTTCGAGGAGCGGGGGATGACCCCGAGGCTCAAATTCAAACCTAGTATCTCTAGGACATGCCAAAAGAAGAAAAGGGATAGCTTTACATACCTTTCTCGCTTGTTAGGCTCATCAAAACTTCGATCCCATTTCGCCAAAATGCGCAAATGGTCATATTGACCGATTACTATTCATGAGGCTCACAATTTCCAACCTTAGCCAATATTGTTCTATAAAAATTTGGGCAGCATCTCCCCTATAAATTCTACATCCCCGAGGCTTAGCTCGGCCATAATATCAACAACAACAACAACCCCAACAATGACAACATTCATCAAAATCACCTCAAAACGCATTCTAGTATAATTGTTCTTCCTTTCTACATAAGACAACAATTCCCATTCCAACTTCACAATTCCAAGCTAATATCAACATTTCCATATTCATTTGCTAATCAACATCATTCCAACATCATTCAAAAGTATTCCATACCATCATACAAAATTTTAGCAAAACATACAAAAATCCGCCAAGATCATAATTCATTCAAAACCTCCATTCTTCTACATAAATATTCATAACACATTTCCATCTCCCGAATCCATCAACACAACCATAATTCACATTTAGAATCTAACTTCTATACTTATATAAAAATTATACAAAAATCACATAATTTTCCCATAACAACATACTACCAACTCCAATATCAACTTAAGCCGTTAAACCTTTATTTACGTCATAAATGTCATAACGACACAACTAACAACCTAAATGAATTTCATTTCATCTTCTTTCTATACCAAGCATACCACACGGCCACACCCTCTTTCACACACACACACGACCATGCACACACAACATAATTTCCATAATTCTCATTCAATTCCAATCGTTATAACATATACACTTATTCCATAACATGAAAGAAGGAAATTCTTACCTTTTTCTTCAATTTTCCACTTGCCACAAACGTTGTCCTTTTGCTAAACTAATTATACCACGTCGAAGAGCGTCTTGAACTTACTAAGAATTCAAGAAGAAAGAGATTTTTGGATCAAGGTAGATGGACTTGGAAAATTTTTTTTCTCTTCCTTTTCTTGTTCGGCCGAATGGCCATGGTTGTGGTGCTCTTCAATTTTTTTTTTTTTGCTTCTTGAATTTTCTTGAAGGTTAACCTCTTATAAATTAATTAGTCACATGATCATCACATGACTAATTAATTCATGGATTGGGCTAGCATATGGATCATGGCCGGCCACTTCTAATAGTTGGGCCTCATTTTTCTTATTTTTTTTTTTTGAGCCCAATTGATTAAAATCTCGTCTTGCAATTTCCGAAACTATTTTCTTGAAATTCCAATTTTGCCCTTGGCCTTGTTCCGCACTTCCACACTAACATTTTTCATAAGCAACATGGACATAGTAACTAGAATCAAAATATTGACTTATAACATACAAGTCACAATTATTTCAAAATTTTCCGAATATGCAAAAACACGGGATGTAACAACTAAATAAGAATTTGGGGTAACTTAAGTGGACTTTGAGTATGTAGAGTGACTAGAGATCCAAAAAAAAAAAAGTAGTTCGACTTTGAACGCAATACTGTACGTCATATTTCTGCGTCCCTGCTTTCGGTAAAGCTCTGTTTACTATACCATGTGCTTCTGAGTCTCATTACGTATCTGTTTAACATACCTCTGTACGTCCAACTCCGATCATAATTCTGTCCGATATACTTCGGTACGTCGGTTACGACTTTAAATCGTACGATAAATCTCTATATGTCGGCTACGATTATAGATCAAATCGATATGTCTACGTACATACGCTCCGAATTTGAATTCGTTTAAGATAATCGTCGGAATATGATTCTGTCTGTTGCATTTTTGTACTTCTGATTCCGGATATGACCCCGTCTGATGTCCGTTTGACCTTCTGGTTCTGGTTAAGATTCTGTCCGCCGTGTACCCGAGTTAAGACGGTATGAACGACCCTAATAAGGTGATATAGAAGAAAGATGGATCAAGTTGGAAAAATGAAGGTCGTTACAAGTTCTTCGATTGAGTGCAAGTATGTAAATGGTAAGAAGACCTCCCCGATTGATTCTGATCTGCTACGAGGTTGAATTAACATTCGAGGACGAATGTTCTAAAGGGGGGGAGGATGTTATATCCGGCATTTTTGCGTATTTGGGAAACTTGAAAATAATTTTGATTTGTAAGAAATAAGGCCAAATTTGAAATTTTCTTAGTGTGTGTATGCCGGTTATGGAAATTTGAAAGTGAAAACGCCGGATAAGGCCTAAGAGCAAAATTGGAATTTTGGAAATTTGTTTCGGAAATTTTGAAATAAGAATTCTAGCTTATTGGGCCAAATAAATGAAAAGAAAATTGGGCCCAATAATTAGAGGGGTGACCGGCCACCACTAGGCCCAAACCCATGACTTAATAAATTTTGCATGTGATTAATATGGATATAAGAGAGGATAGGTTTGAGAAACTTCAAGAAAAATCAAAGAGAAATCAAGAAAAAAGGAGAGCAAGCCGTCGGGTTTAGGGGAGAAAGAAAGAAAAAAAAAAGAGAAAAATTCTAGGAGCTTGAGTGTTCATCCAAAAATCTTGTTCTTCTTGAATTTGTGACAAGCTCAAGGTGCTCTACAAGTGGGTATAGTTAGTTTGGCAAGAAACCATCTTTGGTGGCAAGTGGAAGATTTGGAAAAGGTAAGATTTCTATGTTCTTGAATTATGAAATGAATTTGTATGTTATAATGTTTGGAATTGGATGAGGATTATGGAATTATGGTGTGGTTGCATGGGTGTGCATGTGTGTGAAGAGTGTAGGCCGTGTATGTGTGTGTGTATGTATGGCGTGCATGTGTGTGCATGGTTATGCATGGAATTGGTGTTGAATTTTGTGTTATATTCTAGTTGTGATTATTGTAGAATATGAATTGAGAATGGAAGTTGAATAAATTGGAGTGAAGTTGGGAATATGGATGTGGCCGTGACCTATGGAGGATTTGCCATGATGATGAATTATGTTGTTTAATGTGTTAGTTGTGTAGTTATGATCCTTGTATCGTAAGTGTAGGAAAATGATGTAAGTTTGTATGAAAATGGAATGTGGAAGTTTATGTTAATTTAGTATGAATTTAGGAAATTATGGGAATGAAGTGTTTAAGGTGTAAAATATGATTAAGGTTGATGAATTTGGATGATGGAAATGTGTTATGAACGTGTATGTTAAAGATTGGAAAAAAATTTGGATAAATTGTGGTTTTGGTGGAAAGGTTTGCATGCTCTGTATATTTTATGTATATCTTGTATGTACGTGGTAGAGATGTTATGATATGTTTCCGAATAGAATTGTAATGATCTTGATTAATATGTTGAGGTTGAATTGGAAATATGAAGTTGGAAACGGAAGTTATGACATTATGTTGGAAAATGACCAATTAGGTCATATTGCGTTTTATTGGGTTTGTTGGTGTTGTTGTTGATTTGTTGTTGGTTATTTCGAGCCGAGCTAAGTCTCGGGGTGTTGTATTCATAGGGGAAATCTTTTAAAATTTGGTAGCCAAGTATAACCCAAGTTGAAATATTAGCTTGCATGAATAGTAATTGGTAAGAATGACCATTTGCAGTTTTTGGACGAAACGGGAGTTGAGATTTGACGAGCGTAAGGCGCAGTTCAGGTATGTAAAGTCGTTCCTATCCTTCTTTGGCATGTTCTGAGTGTACTAGGCTTGAAAGTGAGCCTCGATTGCACTTCTGCGTTCCATAATTCAAGATTGAAAATAGCGTTAAAACGTTCAGTAAGATTGAACCTGTTTCTTCACAAGTTGTCATCAAAATGACTTATATGTACGAAACCTTCCCAAATGAACCTGGGTTGTCCCAAACGCTTTTAAATGACTTTATAAAGACTATGATCCATAATTGTGCCCGCCGCCTCGAGTTGACCCGAGGTGGGCCCACAAAATCCGAGACCTCTTGCTATGGTTTTAATTGACTTACTTCGGCATAATGATTAAAGAAATCTTGTGACCATCGTACCGTCGTCGAACGGTGAATATGATGAGCCTACGACATGTCTGGATATGTGTTATGATCCTAGAAACTCTGATTTGATATAATTTGTTACGGTATCCGAAAGGTACGTATTATGACTATTTATGTGATTTTGTCTATCGAGTCTGGACTTATATGCATATGTTTCTGCACTACTCCGTTCGTGCAAGTTATGATATGTCTTTTCACTGAGCCCGGGCCAGGACATGTTTTCGTGCGCGCTTATCTGCACTATTCACCGAGTCCCTCGTACTTGCGGGCCGGGACACGTTATTTGTATGTGATTATGATATGATGACACGGAGATGGTGGCCAGGAGGGCACTTGACTATGATTTACCGAGACCCGCAGTAGAGGGCCGGGACACGTTATGTATGCATGATATTTGATTATGACAGGTATGATTCCACATTACCGAGTCCCTTAACAAAGGGCCGGGACACGTCATCTGCATCTATGATACATGATTCTGTTATGCATAGTTCAACCTACCGAGTCCCTTATCAAAGGGCCGGGACACGATACATGTTTACATGACACTACATGATTTGATATGTGTTACTTATCTTTCGACATCATGTTTTTCTGAGGTCTCGGACAAAGTATTACCTTTTGTATCTCAGGTTCTGATTTTAGTTTTGTCAGTTATACTTCTGTACTCCTGTCCTTGATTACGATTATGTTCGTTACTGTTCCACTTTACATACTCGGTACATTTCCGTACTGACCCCCTGCTCTTCGGGGGCTGTGTTACATGCCCACGCGCGTACAGACGCGCCGCGTGATACGCCGCCAGTTTAGGACGACAGTCTGCTGTTTGGAGAGCTCCTTTTGATCCGGAGCTAATACTTTTGGTACATATTTTCTGTTGTATGTATGTTCTGTATAGATGATCATTTGGGTACGGCGGGGCCCTGTCCCGTCTTCTGATTCTGTTATGTATGTTAGAGGCCTGTAGACATATACGTGGGTCGTGGGTTGTCACGGGTCAAGTGTGTGTGTTCGAGTTGCGACTCTGTTTGTTATGATAGCCTCAGCGGCTCATGTACAGGTCTAAGTATGTTTATGCATGTGTATATATGTTGTGTGACGCACCTTATGTCTGTATGGATTTACATACGTTGATTGGATTAGCTATTTGGTACATGGGATTTGTTAAGTAGGTACGTATGGGTGTTCAAGTAGGACACCAGTCACGGCCCACGGGGTTGGGTCGTGACACGTTGACAGCATTATATTTCGTATTTTTGTAGTCGGATTATTCGCAAGCTGAGGTGGGGTCCACACACTGAGATTTTTTTTTGGGACATACGACAATTTATATGAATCACATATGTGAAGTTAAACATAACTCAAGAAGGACCCTTGAGCCAAATCAAAGTGGAAGTCCTCCAAACAAATATTTTTAAGTAATGTTTTCGGGTGATCTGACTTCGAGGGGCAGAAACGGTATTATAAGTTTGGAATTTGGAAAAATAACAAAGATAGAAGTTGTAGATAATTGAATTATCTTTCCAACCATAGGTCGTGGGCCAACAGGTGACATCGGGATAAGGAGATATGGACGTTTTAAGGCGGAAAGGTCGGTGGGCTAGGCCCAAACCGGCCCAATCGGGTTAGGCCCATGACCCATGCCTATTTAAGTCTAATTTCAGCCCTTTCCTCTCATTTTTCAGACCAAGAATACCCAGAAAATTCTGGAAAGAGAGAGAGAAGAACCTTGGAGAGAAGAAAAATCAATTTTGACCAAAATCTGAGCCCCGAATTCCGAAGCCCATGAAGAGAAAAGTGTTGTACGCTGCGTTGTCTTCAATTTGAGCTAAAAATAAACCAAGGAGAAGAGTGATAACGTGGGGGCTGTGTTATATCCCGCATTTTTGTGCAATCGGATAATTCAAGACAATTGCGGGAGGACGACAAGCAAGGCCTTATTTTTATTTTGTTAAGTATATGAATGGCTTATGAAGCATTTAGAAGCGGGATTATTAAGAAAGGCCAAGGGCATAAAAGGAAAATTCGCAATATGACCGTGGAAATATGGAGAAAGACGAAGGGCAAATTTGGAAACGGGGAAAAATTTGTTTTCATGAATGACAAGAACTAGCTTGATGATTGGGCTTGGAATTTTTTTAAGAAAAATTTGAAGGCCCAATAGGCCATGCATAGGGTCCAAGCCACCTTGAATAAAATTTGGTCAATAAATGGATGACCAAGTCATCCTTGCTCCATAATTCTCTAGAAATTTCATGAAATAAGAAGAAGAGAAAAGAAGAAGAAAACCTATGGGCCTTTCGGCCAGAGAGAAATTCAAGGGAAAATTGAAAAAAAAATTCCTTCAAAAATTATTTTCTACCAAGTAGTAGGGTCCTTAACAAGGTGGAGTTGTTGTTGAAGCAAAGAAGAACTCACAATCATACAAGTTGCCAAGTTGTAGCCAAGTGAGAAGTGAAGAAGAAAGGTGAGAATTAATCGTGTTTTGTGTATTATATATGGCTTATATGTGTTGTGGTATGCTAAAATGGATGAAATTTATGAAGGAGAGAAATATAGTACTTGGCCGTGTATATATGTATAGGTGTAGGGAATATGAATTGAATTTTATGTGGTAATCTAGTTGTAGTTGTGGCGGAATTTGTATTAGAAGTGAAAGTTGAATGAATTAGTGGAAGTTGGAAATTGTAATGTGTAGTGTGTATGTGGCCGTGTACCTATGGTGTGTGTGTAGGAATGATGATTTAACTATTCTATCTAATACATGGTTGTCGTTGTTGTGAATGCTAAGTGGATAATGGAAATTGAATGATTTTGGAAAGGTTGTAGTTGTGTGCATATATGATGTGGCCGTGTGGTATAGAGTATGTGTAGCCGTGTATGTGTTGAATGATGAAAGAAGAGGAGCTAATATTATTTAGTGTTTTGGTTGTTGTTGTGTTGTGGATACTATGTTGCTAATGAATGCATAACAATCTTGTGAAGTTGTAGAAGTTGGAGACTTGTGATTGAAGTACTTGAATTGAATATAATGTTCTTGCATGCATGGAAGCTAATGAGACTTGTATGATATTGTTGGTATATGAATTAGTAGGTTGTTATTGTTTTCATTGGAGTTGGAAGGTCTTGATGGAAGTAGTATATTGACTAAGTTGTTGGAATGTATCTTGGATGGAAATTGGAAATTGTTAATATGGTTGCGATATTATGATTGATAGTTTGGCCGGGTTGAATTCCCGGATTGTTGTTGATGAGAATTGGCTAAGATGATTCTTGGGAAACGATGTATTTACAGAGGAAGTGCTGCCGAAATTTCGGTAGCCAAGTGTTGTTTTACGAATTCAATTCTAAAGGCACTAATCATGTTTGGTAAACATGACCAATTTGTAGATTTTGGCGAAGTTGGAGCTTGAATTTGGAGTGCCATAAGGAGCGAAAAGAGAGATATGTAAGACTTTATTTCCTTTCTTTGGCATGTCTTAGACGTGTAGGCTTGATTTCGCGCCTCGGGGACTTTCCTAACTCTAGAAATCCGAGATTGAAATTAACTACTATTCATTCAGTAGAATTGAATTAGAACTTGCATAAAATGTTGGAAAAACTTCTTGGACATCCAGAACTTACCCAAATAAGACTCGATTACTCTAAGACCCTCCCAAGTGACGCCATGAACTGTAATATACGTAAATTTGATACGCCGCCTCGCTTGACTCGAGGTGGGCCCACTATTCGAATTCTCTCCTATTGTTCCATTTAGCTTACTTTCATTCTATAATTTAAGGAAACTTTTGGACATCTTTTCGACTACTAAATAAGAATTGTTTTAATTAAACCCTTAACCCCAATGCATGATTTTCTTTTCTAAAAGTTTACAAATGTTTTCCAAAATATTCTTTTTCTTCAAAAAACCCAGTTTTACAATATTAAAAGTCTTAATGACTAAAGCAATGACTATGATCCTATGAATACTATGATCCCATGACGACTACGATCCTATGAAGACTGTGATCCTATGACTACTATGATTCTACGATACCTATGATTCTATGGTGACTATGATTCCCTGTTACCTATGATTCTACGATGTCAGCTATGCCATGTCTATAACCCGATATGCTATGACACGTTCTATGTTGATAGTCTCGCCTTATGATCATCGTCCCTTCAAGGTTAGACAAAGCGACCATGATTACTCCATAAAGCGATCGGAGGTTTCCGACCTTACGTCACTCCGATAAGTACATGATTTTCTTTGGGCTCCCCTGCATGCTATGGTATATATATTTATATGTATAAAAATGTATTTGGGGAAAACTGGGGAAAAAGGGCAGAGCGCTATGGGCGCTGGGCTGTACTCACGGTGCATGTATCCGTACTTGACTTGATATCATCCCGGACGCGGGAATTATACTATGTGGGCGAGCCGACACTGTTCGGTGCTATGATATACTATGCTATGCTATGATACTATGATATACTATGCTATGCTATGATACTATGATATACTATGCTATGCTATGATACTATGATATACTATGCTATGCTATGATGCTATGATATTTTACGCCATGCTATGATACTATGACATAAATTCTATTTTCTATGCCTATGGAAAGAAATGTTTTGTTTTCAAAAAGGAAAAACAAGCATGCATGATATCCGGCCGAAAAAGGTGTTCCTATGCACAGGTTACTTTCTTATCTCAGTATATATCCATGACCCCACGATATTGTTACTTATAATCTATGCTCTTGTTTATGTTATTTTCCATGTCTTACATACTCGGTACACTATTCGTACTGACGCCCCTTCATGTGGGCGCTGCGTTTCATGCCGCGCAGGTCAGCAGACAGCCGGATCTGATTCCTAGGAGTTCCTCAGCAGCATCTTTGCAGCGCTCCAGTTGTTTCGGAGCCCCAGTTCCTTGGTACTACTTTTGTGTACATATTCGGGCACGGCAGTTGTCACACCCTAATTTTCGTTAGGGCGTGATGGGCACCCGACCCTTATTTAGGGCCGAGCGAACCCGCGAACTCACGTAATAGTCATGCTCATGCTGGCTCTCAAATCATGACACAAATATACATAACAAAATTTATCGAAGAATAATATGCTTTTTGCTTTTCCCAAATCAAATAAAATATTACAACATATGAGTCTTATAACACAACGCATAATGATATACCGGCTTACATAGCCATTTACATAACCGACATCTAATACCCACAACACTGTCTGCAAAGTCTCTAACTCGGAACGTAAGACCATATCATAATGCTCAGACCCGGCAGCGCTCCGGAGGAAATGGAGCTCGCCAATCCCGCTAGACATCTTCTGCTAATATCTTCAACTCGTCTGGGTGTACCTGCGCGGCATGAAACGCAGCCCCCGAAGAAAGGGGGTCAGTACGGAATATGTACTGAGTATGTAAAGCATGAAACATAATAAGCGGGATCATACTGAAATAAAGAGCACGGGAAAATCATAAGACTTGCCTTTTAGAAAACATTTGTTATACATATACACATACCGGTAGATAAAGTCATATCATAATCGTATCATCATATTACCGTACATATATGCCATACCCGGCCCTCCAGTGAGGGACTCGGTGAGTAAATCATAACATAATCATGTATGCATGCAGATATATATATATGTGTACATACCGTACCCGGCCCTCTGGTGAGGGACTCGGTGAATAACGTACCCGGCCCCGCTAGCAAGGGACTCGGTATGCCATCCTGGCCGCCATCTCCATCTCATCACATCATCATTTTATATATATATGTAGCGTACCCGGCCCTCTAGTGAGGGACTCGGTGAACAATGCAGAGAAGTTGCACGAATGCGTACCCGGCCCGGGACTCGGTGAAAGGCATATTAAGCTTGCACGAGCAGAGTAGTGAGAAAACCATATACAATGCGACACATACAATCATCTTACAGAGACTCGAAGGTGTAACACAGATAACAGATCTTATAGCGGACATTTAATAATAACCAGAGCATAAATCTTGCGGATGTCGAAATGTCTCATATCAGAATAATCTTTCCGGAGCATTTGCAAATTCCAAAGTAGATCATCAGACTCAAATAAATATACCTAACAATTATTCTGTAGAAATTAGAAAGGTAGCTAAAAGCTTTTCTTAGTTTTCATTTATTTCCAAAGTAGTTCAAACGGAATAATAGGAAAATTTCGGACAAAATGGGCCCACTTCGGTCAAATGAGGTGGTGTAGGTAAACTACACATGTCAAACTTCATAACGTCATTTATGAGTGTTCTAAGGTAATCGGTCCTCATTTGTACAAGTCTTAGAGGTTAAAACAATTTTACTAACTATTCGCACAACGAACCATTCAATTCCATTGAATGAAAAAGGAGCATTTCTAGACGTAGATTCTGAAGAGTCGAGTTGCCCCCGAAGTTCAAATTCGAGCCTAGTACATCTAGGACATGCCAAGAGAAGAAGTGGGAGAGCCTTACATACCTTTTATGCTCCTTACGCCTTTCCAAATTCACTTCCCGTTTCGCCAAAAATCTGCAAATGGTCACATTGACCAGTTACTATTCATGAGACTTACAATTTCCAAGCTTAACCAATATTGTCCTATAAAAATTTGGGCAGCATCTCCCCTATACATATAGCATCCCCGAGATTCAACTCGGCCCAAATATCAACAACCAAATTAACAACAATACCAACCAACATGATAACAACATCAATATTCAATCCCAAATGCATTCTAACATTAATAATTTCCTTTCTACACAATCCGGCGACATTCACATATATTCAATTCGGTTACATATATATCCAAACTAATATCAATGATCGCATACTCAAATAACAATCAGAACCTTTCAATCATGATTCAAGAACATTCCAAGCAATCCATACAATATTCAAAATAACTCCAACAATGTACTACTCACCCGAAACTCACCATATTCTATAAGAGCAATGGCAACATATTTCATTCTTCCGAATTCATGAACTACGCCAACAATCCGCATGCTAACAACCATTATTTCCATTAACACAAGAATTTACATTAAAATCATATTAATCTCCAAAACAGCCCACAATCATTCCAACTTCAACATGAGTTATTAAACTCTCATTTTCATCACATAACCCATAGCAACAACAACTAAAACACTAATTAGAATTAGCTTAGCATGCCTACACCAAATCAGCCCCTACATGGCCATTCCTCCACATACATAACCCCATGAGTTACATTCATTTTCTACACTCTACAACAACACACAAACATGCACAACAATCCAATTACACTAAATAAAATTTGTTCTTCATGTTTACTCCAACCCCTCACTCACGGCCACAACAACTACACCATATTTTTATGAACTTATTTCATTTCTACATTCCACAACATGTACAAATCATTCACAACACATGAAAAATGGATCAAAACATACCTTTCTTCACCTAGTTCTTCACTTGGCCAAGGTTGAGAACTCGCATAAACCAAGGATTGGCTTGCCCTAACAATTGCTCCACGTTGTTTAGCACCTTCCAAAGAGTAGAAAACATGGAAGAAAATAATTTTTTGTGAGGAATTGTCCATGGCCAAGTTCGGCCAGCAGCTCCACCGAACAGCCCCTCTTTTTTTTTTTTTTTCTCCATGTTTCTTCATTTCTCTAGAATTGGAAAGATGACTAAATAATTGCTAAGTCATCTTATTATATAAATGTATCTTGGTCCACAAGTCATGTGCAAGTCACATGGCTTTTAATTTCATGAAAATTAACTCTCCAAATCTTCACTTTTGGCCCCAAGTTTTCATGAAGTGTTCAACCTTCCATAATTCATTTTTTTTTTCGTCCCATATTTCATGAAATATGAATTTCCATAATTCCACTTTTAACCCCAAATTTCCCTTAACGTCTCCATCCCATGAAGCAATAAGACACTTATGTCTTACAACAAAGTCAGAAAATAGCCTTGTCTTTAACTCGTCGCAAACAACTTAAAATATTCCGACGTACAAAACGCGAGGTATAACATCCTTCCCCCCTTTAGAACATTCGTCCTCGAATGTTCAACTAGTCATATAGGGTTTCAGGGATCTCGAGGGGGGGGGTTCCCTTTACTATCATAACATGCAGTCTCTTTTATCAACCATAAGCGTGTCCTGTTCGTTCTCAGTACTAGTTCCACCTCGGTGATTTATCTCAAACCATCCTAACATCCTTCCTTAATGCACCCAGAGTATTATCATCGTATTGTCGTTACCGACTTTAAACTTTTCTCGTTAAGCATTTGCTTGGTCTCACCTCCAGTGTGTAAATATTCGTAGATAACATGGCTGCCCTTGCACGGCTGCGTATTTAATCTTAGTCACGATCGTTCCTTCTCCTGACTCGTACTATTTCATCATGTCTCCGTAAGCTACTCGTTACTTTCTTTTGTTATATTCCCTCTTCCAGTCTCCATTTCCCTATATCCTGTTACTCCGGATACTTACAATTAATTTCCAGTGCCATCTCGATTATTACCTTGACTTCTATTCCTTTACTGCTGACTTTTCGATCTCCCTAGCTTGTCTCAGCACGGAACTTTACCTGCGGCCCCAAGCATGCGTATCCAGGACATTGTAGCGTCACTTGTCTTCATCTTACACTTGCATCTCTTGCTTCCCCCCTTTAGGGGTGGACTCATTTCATTACCCAATGTTACCTTGCCCTAAATCCGTATTTTCGATCTCAATTAAGCAGTACTTTTATTCCGACATTTTAATTCCCTCGCCATTCATTTACTCATTTTCTTTCCTTTCCAAGTATCGTCATATTAACACCTTCCAAGCTTAACTTGTAGTGAAAACAACATCAACTTGCCTTGTGTCATTTGCACTCCTTATATATTCTTTTTCCACTCGAACCTCATTACTCTGTCCGACTAATGCCTTCCATTTACCGCCACGTGGATTATCAGAATACATATATCTGCTGATCTAACTATGTGCAGGATATCCCGTGCGTACTTGTGTATACATATAGTTCCTACTATCTTGTTTACAAGATATCTTGTCACACCCTAACCTTATTAGGGTGTGATGGGCACCCGACCCTTACCTAGGGCCGAGCGAACCCTCAGACTTTTACTGCACATAATTTTTTTTTCAAATCTCTAAACTGAACAATCATATAAGACATAGTGAAGCTTGCAATTTTTGACAAAATCTGTAATTATACAAAATTTACTACACCACACAATTTGACATATCGGCTGGTGGAGCCGCTGACAGACTGACATATCATACCCACGACGCTGTCTGCAAAGTCTCTAACACAGATCCAGAAATCATGACAGACAAACTCTGACTTGGCAGTGCTCTGGGAAAGTAGAGCTTGCCGTCTCCGCTGGAACATCTTCTGTAATAACTTCAGCTCATCTGGGAGTACCTGCGCGGCATGAAACGCAGCCCCCGAAGACAGGGGGTCAGTACGGAAAATGTACTGAGTATGTAAGGCATGCAACACAAAGTAACAGAACTATGACTGAACAGACAGAACTATCAAGTAAGTATATATATATACTCGAAATACAGTACACTTACCGTTCAGACACAGTCCATACACACCGGTCTCATACGTCAGCAAAGGGTACAGAGAGTAAGTAGGTCTAATAGATTACCAAAATGCTTATTTTACAATCACAGACCGCACGTCCGAAGAGGTGCAGAACGTACAGAATGTCCAGACGATGCCGTATATCAGACGCAGACGTACAGAGGTATACCGAACAGATTCGTAATCATAGTCAGACATACGGAGGTGTATCAGACAGATTCGTGTCCAAAGTCAGATGTACAGAGATATATCAGACAGATTCGTATTCGGAGTCAGACGTACAGAGATGTGTCAGAGTAACATGTCCCGGCCCTCCTGTGAGGAACTCGGTGGATAGACTCATAAATGTATGTCAAAGTCATGGATCACAGATGCATATAACGTGTCCCGGCCCTCTAATGAGGGACTCGGTAAATAGGATCATATATCAGATTCATAAGTCATATATGCAAATAACGTGTCCCGGCCCTTTGTTAAGGGACTCGGTGAAGTAGAATCATGCATATCAGAATCATGTGCCAAGTATACATAACGTGTCCCGGCCCTCTACTGCGGGTCTCGGTGAATAATCATAATATGCCGTCCTGGCCACCATCCCCGTACCATCAAATCGTAAGTACATACAGATAACGTGTCCCGGCCCGCAAGTACGAGGGACTCGGTGAATAATGCGGAAGTGCACGATAACATGTCCGGCCGGGACTCGGTGAATCGAATCGTATCGTGACGTACACACGAGATCATAACATGCCCTGGCCGGGACTCGGTGAAAGATACATTGAGTCGCGCACGGCCAGTAGTGCGTAAACATATGCATATAGAATCGGACTCGATGAATACATACGCTTATTAACATCGAAGAATCGAACAAGTTTCGGGTTCTTCCGAGTTAGCATCGGAGAGTTATAAGCATTTGACATGCGTAAACCTCTTCGGACTTTCCAAGCGATCCGGAGTCGTGTATGGAAAACATTAGGACTTATAAGGATACTCGCATCGAAGAGTATTCATACCCAAATAGTCATAGCGAATACTTATGTCAAACATTCCAATACTCATATCGAAATTTTCATGACGGATTGTTTATATGTAATACTTAGACCGGAATACTTATGTCGATCATATACATATCCGAATATTTACCTTCAAATACTTATAATCGAATGCTTATGCCAGAACATGTACATCGGAATGCTTATGTCAGAATATTCAAATCAGATTATTCATACCGGAGCGTTTATATCAGAATAGTCAAACCATAATATTTTATCTGAGTTACCAAACACTTATAGCAAGCTCGGAACATTAGCCAAAGGTTTCCAGTACTTTTCGTGCGGAAGTAAGGCAAACAGGACGATATACATAGGTCTCGGGGTTTGTGGGCCCACTTCGGTCAAGTCGAGGTGACGTACCTTACTTACATAATTTTACACTTCATGATGTCATTCATAATAGTTCTAAGGCAATCGGGTTCCATTTGTTCAAGTTCTAGGCGTTTAAACAAATTTTCAAACCATTAGCAAGTCATAAATGATTCAATTCTATTGAAAGAAAAAGGGCAATTTTTGGACATGAATTCCGAGGAGTAGAGTTGTCCCCGAGGTCCAATTTCAAGCCTAGTATATCTAGGACATGCCAGAGAAAGAAAGGGTAAGCCTTACATACCTTAGTTGCGCCTTACGCTCGTCCAATCTCAAATCCCGTTTTGTCCAAAAACTGCAAATGGTCACATTTACCAATTACTATTCATGAGACTTATAATTTTCAACCTTAACCAATACTGTTCTACAAAAATTTGGGCAGCATCTCCCTTATACATATAGCATCCCCGAGACTTAGCTCGGCCAAATATATCAACAACAACAACCCACAATCCAACAACACCAACAGTTATCATAAAACGTACTATAACATAAATAGTCTTCTTTACTACATAACTCAACAACTTTCATTCCAACTTCACATTTCCAAACTAATCTCAATGTTTTCACATTCATTACTAATCAAGATCACTCCAATACAATTCTAAATCATTTCATATCATTTCCACAAGATATTCACAAGATATACAAAATATGCAAACTTTTCACCAAAACCATAATCCATCCAAAACTTCTAATCTTCAACATACATATTCATAACATATTTCCGTCTTCCAATTTCATCAACCATAATCATAATTTACATTTAAACAATTTCATTTCCATAATATCACAAAATCATTCTAAAGTGACATAATCTTCTACATTCCAATTCAATACCAACTTGATTCATCAAACCTTTATCTACATCACAAACACCACAACAACACAACTAGCAAACTAAATGGAATTTAATCCATCTCCTCCTCCTACCATGCAATACACGGCCAACACACACACATCCACAACACACAAAGTTTCCATACTTTTCATTCATTTCTACATACTATAACATATATAATCTTCCATAACACAATAAGAACATGAAATTCTTACCTTTTTCCCAAAACTTCCACTTGCCACTAAAGTTGTTTCCTTGCCAAAACAATTATACCATGTTGAAGAGAGTCTTGCACTTAGTAGAAATACATGAAGAACATAATTTTTAGACCAAGGATTGAAGACTTGGAATTTCTTTCTTCTTCTTCTTTTTTTTCTCTTCTTGGCCGAACATGGCCTTTCTTTCTTTCTCTCTTTCGTTTTTTTTTTTCTTTCCTTTTTCTTCAATAAATGTTGATGACTCCCTCATATATATATAATTCCCTTAGTCATGTGAGGGGCACATGCCTCTCTAGAATTTTCTTGAAATTTTTAAGACAAAAGATGACTTATTTATTTTCTTTTTCCTTTTCTTCTTTCTTTCTCTTTTTGTCACATGGCCAATATGGCCTCTATAGAATTTTCATGAAACTTGAGTGAAATTCCCATTTTGCCCCTCGACTTTTTTCAATATTACGATTTTGTCCCTAACCTTCCGCATTATTTCCACGGCCCATTTTGCGAATTTCTCTTCTTGCTCTTAACCATTCACAATATTTCCATACTTATAATAATCATAAATAATATTCACGACAGCTCGTACATTAAAATAATTCTTGAAAATGACCCTGTCCTTATCTTGCCATGACTTTCTCGAATTATCCGAATACATGAAATACGGGATATAACATCCTCCCCCCCTTTAGAACATTCGTCCTCGAATGTTCAACTAACCTTATGATGTCTTGTAGCACTTCGGGAGGGAGGTTCCTTTTGCACCAACGGTTCTTCTTTCCAATTCCGCGTACAACATAGCAAGATTTCTTATCATAAGTTTTCCTTTTACTTTCCGTCGATACCCTCACATATAAGATGTCATACATATTCACATACATATACACATATCATTAGCATCAACTACCCCACAGAATACTTCCAGACACTGTTCAAGCCTATCCAGATTTCAAACCGGGACCTACTTTTCATTTCTTCTCTAATCAACCCTGCCGCGTGCTGCGTAGCCTTCTTATGGTCTCCAACCATCTTGTACATTCTAATTCCTCATTCAGCCCTTGGATCCACATTTGTGAAAAATTTTCAGTAAACTTCCCAGGGGGTCACCCATCATGAAATTGCTCCCCCCTGAGCACGCTTAACTCCGAAGCTTAGGTGGAATTTTGTGCCTTAATGTTGATACAATCGTGTCTTCTTCCTCGTATGACCTTTACTACATAAACGGAGCCACTCAAAGTTTCACGTATTCTCGTGCATTTTCGTAACACGTCCTTTCTTGTGCAATTACCGTTTTGCCCTTTTCAATCTTCCATATCACCTTCATAAATTCTTATTACCCGAAATCTGTACACCGCGAATGCCATCAATACCTTACAGAGTATATAACTTCATATCACATTCTTGCCATCCGGAACTGCCGGTCTCGGGTAACTAGCCAAATATATCCACACTTACCTCCTTCCGCCGTATGTAAGGCTTACAGATGGAATTTCTTATTTCATTCTCCTATGACCGTCTCTATCGCACGATCTATGACGAAAGAAGGTCAACAATTCCTAGATGCCCCGTAGCCTCCTCGTTTATAGATGTGGCGCGCTTCACACCATAAACAGGACTCTACCGGACACGACTTTGCAGACAACCCCACGGACAGACCTCGCTCTGATACCACTTTGTCACACCCTAACCTTATTAGGGTGTGATGGGCACCCGACCCTTACCTAGGGCCGAGCGAACCCTCGACTTTTACGCACATAATTTTTTTTTTCAAATCTCTAAACCGAACAATCATATAAGACATAGTGAAGCTTGCAATTTTTGACAAAATCGTAATTATACAAAATTTACTACACCACACAATTTGACATAAATATATGGAATTGCCGACGCATCGACATATCATACCCACGACGTAAAGTCTCTAAACGGATCCGTAAATCATGACGTACAAACTCGACTTGGCGTTGCTCGGGAAAGTAGAGCTTGCCGTCTCCGCCGGAACACCTTCTCGTAACAACTTCGGCCCTATACGGGAGTACCGCGCGTACGAAACGTGCCCCCGAAGACGGGGGGTCGGACGGACAATATACCGAGTATGTAAGGCATGTAACGTAACTATGACGGAAACGTACGTAACTATCGTACACATACACTACTCGAAATACGTACACTTACCGTTCGTACATACTCCATACACACCGGTCTCATCGTCGGCAAAAAGGTACGGAGAGTAAGTAGGTCTAATAGATTACCAAAATGCTTATTTTACAATCACAGACCGCACGTCCGAAGAGGTGCAGAACGTACAGAATGTCCAGACGATGCCGTATATCAGACGCAGACGTATAGAGGTATACCGAACGTATTCGTAATCATAGTCGACATACGAGGTGTATCGCACGCATTCGTGTCCAAAGTCGTAATCAGATATGTCGACGCATTCGTATTCGGAGTCGACGTACGAGATGTGTCGAGTAACATGTCCCGGCCCTCCCGAGGAACTCGGTGGATAGACTCATAAATGTATGTCAAAGTCATGGATCACGTATGCATATAACGTGTCCCGGCCCTCTAATGAGGGACTCGGTAAATAGGATCATATATCGATTCATAAGTCATATATATAACGTGTCCCGGCCCTTTGTTAGGGACTCGGTGAAGTAGAATCATGCATATCGAATCATGTGCCAAGTATACATAACGTGTCCCGCCCCTCACCGCGGGTCTCGGTGAATAATCATAATATGCCGTCCCGGCCACCATCCCCGTACCATCAAATCGTAAGTACATACAGATAACGTGTCCCGGCCCGCAAGTACGAGGGACTCGGTGAATAAAAGTAGAAGTGCACGATAACATGTCCGGCTCGGGACTCGGTGAAAATCGTATCGTGACGTACACACGAGATCATAACATGCCCCGGCCCGGACTCGGTGAAAGATACATTGAGTCGCGCACGAGCGAGTAGTGCGTAAACATATGCATATAGAATCAGACTAGATGAATACATACGCTTATTAACATCTGAAGAATCAGAACAAGTTTCGGGTTCTTCCGAGTTAGCATCGGAGAGTTATAAGCATTTGACATGCAGAAACCTCTTCGGACTTTCCAAGCGATCCGGAGTCGTGTATGGAAAACATTAGGACTTATAAGGATACTCGCATCAGAATACTCAAAGTCAACGATTCATACCCAAATAGTCATAGCGAATACTTATGTCAAACATTCATACCAGAATACTCATATCGAAATTTTCATGACGGATTGTTTATACCAGAATACTTAGACCGGAATACTTATGTCAGATCTGTTATATCCCGAGTTTTCGCCTATTCGGAAAAATTCGAAATAAACTAGGCTTGAAAGGAATAAGGCTATGTTGATCTTATTTCATAGGTGTGTGTTGTTCATGACCTATTAATATGGAAATAGCGGGAACGACGAGGGACAAAAATCGGGAACTTCGGAAATTAATTTCGGAATTTTAAGACGAGGCCATGATCAATTGGGCCAAAAGAAAAAAATAAGAGCAAGTTGGCCCAAAATTAGGGGGGTGGCCGGCCAAGCCTTGGCCCAAGCCCCTAATTTTATTAATTTTCCATGTGCTTATTATGTTTATTAATAGAAACTTCAAGAGAAAGAAAGAACAAGGAAGAGCAACAAAAGAAACTTTGAGAGAAAAGAGAAGCAACCATACGGCCGCCTCCCTAGGCCGAGAATCACCATCAAAAAAAAAGTGAGGAAAACAAGTAGCTTTCTCTAGCAATTCAACTCATTAGAAGGTAAGGAACAACATAGAGTAATTGTTGAGGCTTGCAAAGGCACTCTTCATGCAAAATTGAGGCCAAAACCGTGTGGAGGAAGTGAAAGGAAGAGGTAAGATTTCATGCTTATTTTCATATATTATGGATGGTTTGTAGGTGTTGTGAAGTGTGGAAATGATGGGAACTATGAATATGTAGATGTTGCAAGTTGGCCGTGTGCATATGTGTGTATAGCCGTGCTTGTGTGTGGCATGCTAAGAGTGATGAAACAATTTCATTTAGCTTGTTGTGTGTGTTGTTGTAATGTGTTGAAATGAATGGAAATCATGACGATATGAGTGTTGATGTTGAGCCGTGAAAGGGGCCATTTGGCCGTGTATGTGTGATGTGTGCTATAAGTGATGAGTTAATTGTACTTAGCATGGTTGTATGTTGTTGTGGAGTGCGGAAAATGAACGAAACTCATGAAATTTTAGTGGTAGGGGGCTGGCCGTGACTGAGCAGTTTCAGGGCAGCCATGGTGAGCTAGTGTATATGGTGTTTTGAGTGTTGTCGTCATGCGTTATATGATGTAAAAATGATGGTTAATGATCCCTGGTTGAAGTAAAAACTGTGTGGGCTGATTTTAAGGATTAATATGACGTAATGTAGTTTCTTGAACTTTTAAGAATAATGTTGTTTAAGCATGGTTTGTTGATGTAAATTGTGAATTGTGAAGGAAAGAATATGTTTGGTGTTATTCTTGGGTTTGGAGGCAATTTCGGGTAAGTTGGAATAATATTTGGCTTGTTTGAAACATTGTATGACTTGCTTAGAGTGCTCTCGCATATGGTTGGATTGTGTTTGGATTGAATAACAAAGTTAGAATATTTATTGTGAATTGATATTGTAGTTTGGTCGTTGGCTTGGTTGTTGTTAGATTTGGCCGAGTATAAATCTCGGGGTTGGTGTATTTACAAAGGAAGTGCTGCCGAAATTTCGGTAGAAGTTAATGCTCGTTTAGAATTGAATTCATAAAGGCTTAGGACTAATGATAGCATACTTGGCGTTATGTAGATCTTGGCAAACCCGAAGCTTGAAGGTTGGCTTTGCTTGCGAGCGAATAAGGTATGTAAGGCGTTACTTTCTCTTTTGGCATGCCTTAGTGATACTAGGTTATGACCCGAGCCTTGGGGGTAATTCCACTCTTAGAATCCGAGCTTAGGTATGTACTTTGTTCGTTCCTTAAAACCTACTCTTTGACGGGGCCAAAACAAGACTTTCATGTTTCCTAAAAATTGAATTTCAAAGGTTTTACAAAGGATTTTGACTACAAAAGGGTCCCGAACTTCAAACGTCCGTAACTTTTGCATACGAGCTCGGAACGCCCCAAAACATAATAGGTAAGCTTATAAGGCATAACTTTCCCCAAACCACCGTAGTCGGGCTCGGATGGGGGCCGGCACCCGTTCGTGGGGCCCGCGGCTTCTACGCTCGTCCTTAATGGTTTTTGAAGAAACTTAGTACCATTTTCTCTTCGATTTCCGCATATGGACTTCTTATTGATTTAATGAGTTTTGAATATGATTTTATGCATACGGTCGCTCACGACTCTGCTCGTGCTTATGGTCATCGCCTCGTTCACCGGATCCCGGGCCGGTTATGCTTCGTGCGCCTTATGATATACATTCCGGTGTGATGCTGTGTTACGGTTCGCCGAGTTCCTCTCCTGAGGGCCGGGTTCCGTTTGGTGTGATCGTCGTGTTATGGCGTTAGGGATGGCTACGATGTGTTACGGGGATTTGTCGGGTTACGGAGATATGAAATTCCTCTGGTGTGATGCTGTGGTGTGGCGCCAACGACAGGCGGGCGACCACCGTTCTAAGAGCCTTTGCATGAACTATATTTTTAAACAAATGTTTTAATATTTTGCATATTATATTTACTTTTGTATTTTGCCATTATGATTCTGTATTCCTGCTTTACATACTCGGTACCTATTTCGTACTGACCCCCTTTCTTCGGGGTCGCGTTTCATGCCCGCAGGTACCGACGCTCAGCTTGAGGATCCACCCGCCTAGGGCATCTACTCTGCGTTTTGAGAGCGCTCCTTCGTCCGGAGCCTACTTTTGGTATATATACTTTATTGATGCATATGTACATATTCATTCAAGGGTACGACGGGGCCCTGTCCCGTCTTATGATTTTATTACTCTGTTAGAGGTCTGTGGACATGTCTGTGGGTACGGTTACGTCTGTACAGCTATATGTGTATGTTATATGTTTTTGGGCGGTCCATCCGCCGCGGCAGCCTAGTTGGCTGGCCTTTGTGTATTTATGAGATTCTGTACGTTACGACATATGTTTGCTACTTTGTGACAATCTGGAGTCATATGTGATTGTGTATGATTATGCGTGGTAGTAGGTAAATTCTGAGTATTAGGTGCGTACGAGTGTCCAACTCGGACACTAGTCACGGCCTACGGGGTTGGGTCGTGACAAGATCATATACATATCTGAATATTTACCTTCAAATACTTATAACCGAATGCTTATGCCAGAACATGTACATCGGAATGCTTATGTCAGAATATTCAAATCAGATTATTCATACCGAGCGTTTATATCGAATAGTCAAACCATAATATTTTATCCGAGTTACCAAACACTTATAGAAAGCTCGAACATTAGCCAAAGGTTTGAAAAACTTTTCGTGCGGAAGTAAGGCAAACAGACGATATACATAGGTCTCGGGGTTTGTGGGCCCACTTCGGGTCCGAGGTGACGTACCTTACTTACATAATTTTACACTTCATGATGTCATTCATAATAGTTCTAAGGCAATCGGGTTCCATTTGTTCAAGTTCTAGGCGTTTAAACAAATTTTCAAACCATTAGCAAGATAAATGATTCAATTCTATTGAAAGAAAAAGGGCAATTTTTGGACATGAATTCCGAGGAGTAGAGTTGTCCCGAGGTCCAATTTCAAGCCTAGTATATCTAGGACATGCATAGAAGAAAGAAAGGTAAGCCTTACATACCTTAGTTGCGCCTTACGCTCGTCCAATCTCAAATCCCGTTTTGTCCAAAAAGCGCAAATGGTCACATTTACCAATTACTATTCATGAGACTTATAATTTTCAACCTTAACCAATACTGTTCTACAAAAATTTGGGCAGCATCTCCCCTATACATATAGCATCCCCGAGACTTAGCTCGGCCAAATATATCAACAACAACAACCCACAATCCAACAACACCAACAGTTATCATAAAACGTACTATAACATAAATAGTCTTCTTTACTACATAACTCAACAACTTTCATTCCAACTTCACATTTCCAAACTAATCTCAATGTTTTCACATTCATTACTAATCAAGATCACTCCAATACAATTCTAAATCATTTCATATCATTTCCACAAGATATTCACAAGATATACAAAATATGCAAACTTTTCACCAAAACCATAATCCATCCAAAACTTCTAATCTTCAACATACATATTCATAACATATTTCCGTCTTCCAATTTCATCAACCATAATCATAATTTACATTTAAACAATTTCATTTCCATAATATCACAAAATCATTCTAAAGTGACATAATCTTCTACATTCCAATTCAATACCAACTTGATTCATCAAACCTTTATCTACATCACAAACACCACAACAACACAACTAGCAAACTAAATGGAATTTAATCCATCTCCTCCTCCTACCATGCAATACACGCCAACACACACACATCCACAACACACAAAGTTTCCATACTTTTCATTCATTTCTACATACTATAACATATATAATCTTCCATAACACAATAAGAACATGAAATTCTTACCTTTTTCCCAAAACTTCCACTTGCCACTAAAGTTGTTTCCTTGCCAAAACAATTATACCATGTTCAAAGAGTCTTGCACTTAGTAGAAATACATGAAGAACATAATTTTTAGACCAAGGATTGAAGACTTGGAATTTCTTTCTTCTTCTTCTTTTTTTTCTCTTCTTGGCCGAACATGGCCTTTCTTTCTTTCTCTCTTTCGTTTTTTTTTTCTTTCCTTTTTCTTCAATAAATGTTGATGACTCCCTCATATATATATAATTCCCTTAGTCATGTGAGGGGCACATGCCCCTCTCTAGAATTTTCTTGAAATTTTTAAGAAAAAGATGACTTTATTTATTTTCTTTTTCCTTTTTTTTTTTTTGGTCATCTTTCTTTCTCTTTTTGTCACATGGCTAATATGGCCTCTTTAGAATTTTCATGAAGCTTGGGTGAAATTCCCATTTTGCCCCTCGACTTTTTCAATATTACGATTTTGTCCCTAACCTTCCGCATTATTTCCACGGCCCATTTTGCGAATTTCTCTTCTTGCTCTTAACCATTCACAATATTTCCATACTTATAATAATCATAAATAATATTCACGATACTCGTACATTAAAATAATTCTTGAAAATGACCCTGTCCTTATCTTGCCATGACTTTCTCGAATTATCCGAATACATGAAATACGGGATATAACATATCTCCAACCACCATTCCAATTCACCCTAATTCTAAGGCTGCGATGTACCTTTTTCCTCTTTATCGGTCTAATTCGCCCTGTTCTGCGCGATGTCTTAAGGTTTCTGCTCACTCTGCAGAGTCTTAATTTGTCCTTAAATCACTCTGACTCCTCATTTCCTTCTTGCGTCTAAATTTGTAGAATCTTTAAAAACTTCCCAGGGGGTCACCCATCATGAAATTGCTCTCACCCCAGCACGCTTAACTTTGGAACTCCGGTGAAATACGACGCTTTAACGCGAATATAATCGCGTCCGCTTCACCACATGACCTTTGTCACGTAACTGGGTGGATTGAAGCCTTTACAGATTTTGACACGCCCTCGTAACACAATTACTGTTTTGCCCTTCTTTAGTCCTCGGTACTCGTCTTTCACCTGTGGATGTGATTACTTTTCGCCCTGAACTTTCAGGTCCCCAATAGCGTCGAGCTCACTTTGATCGTCGTTACTTATAGATGCCTGGTTACCGGCCCTTGAAATTCTGCTCCCATTTTACTCCGCCCTTCATCTTTCTATATAAGTTCTTCACATTCCCATCACTTATAGTATCCGTGTCCTTAGCTACACATGTCATGATCTGCCATTATACTGTTATCTCTCTCTCTTCCTACTTACTCCTTCCAATTTTCCTTTCTTTCCTTACATCCACTATCATTTCTACTATTGCATAACGCTTATTCCGAACTTTTCCTTTTCACACTTGCCCCTATATTCTAGCTACGTGGATCATATCTTAACTTTGGCTATCTTCTCACTGGGCTTTACTTATTTTCATAACAATCCTCGTTATATTCACATCATATCGTATTCGTGCCTTATTCCTATTTCTTAACCTTTTCTCTTTTCCGATCCACTTTATCCTTATCGTTCCCCAGACTGCCTTATATATTCATTCGTACCCGTCACAGTTCTTTTCCCGGGGTCGGCTATACTCGTGACTTAGTCAAATCTTATCATTGTTATTGGCACAAACTCCCAAGACATATCACAAATCTATATCTCATTTCCACTTTATTTCGGGAAAATTTCTGCGCAGTCTCCTCTCAGAATCGTTACTATCCCATAACTAGCCATACGTAAATACCAAAGCGCAATGCCTCACATGGCCAACATATATATACGCATATCATATCATATCTCACCTCACAGGCTCCCAACATTACTGACAATACAAAAATAATGAACATACCTTGCGGGCTCAGCTCAAACTGCACCTATTACACTTTCTTGTTTACTTTCCCCTTTGATCTTTTGTTCGTATTCCAGCCGTACTTCTATTTCTTACCTGACATGTATCTTTCATACCGTCACTTACCTTCATGCTTTATGGCTTCCAATAGCAACAGTCGTTTTCTTCCGTCGATGCCATTTCTCTGCTAAAATCAGAGGTTAGCGCAAATAATCTCATTTCCTATGACTTGGCTCTATGGCACGATCTAAGATGTCAAAAAGAGTAACCATCCTAGATGCCCGTAGCCTCCTCGTTTTATAAACGTGGCGCGCTTCACACCATAAATGGGACTCTACCGGACACGACTTTGGTACAACCCCCAAGACGGACCGCTTCGATACCAATTTGTCACACCCTAATTTTCGTTAGGCGTGATGGGCACCCGACCCTTATTTAGGGCCGTAAGAGCGAACCCGCGAACTCACGTAATAGTCATGCTCATGCGGCTCTCAAATCATGACACAAATATACATAACAAAATTTATCGAAGAATAATATGCTTTTTGCTTTTCCCAAATCAAATAAAATATTACAACATATGAGTCTTATAACACAACGCATAATGATATACCGAAACACATAGCCATTTACATAACCGACATCTAATACCCACAATACCGTTCGCAAAGTCTCTAACTCGGAACGTAAGACCATATCATAATGCTCGGAAAGCCGCTCCGAGGAAATGGAGCTCGCCAATCCCGCTAGACATCTTCTCGCTAATTTCTTCAACTGTGTGTACCGCGCGGCATGAAACGCAGCCCCGAAGAAAGGGGTCAAGTACGGAATATGTACCGAGTATGTAAAGCATGAAACATAATAAGCGGGATCATACTGAAATAAAGAGCACGGGAAAATCATAAGACTTGCCTTTTAGAAAACATTTGTTATACATATACACATACCGGTAGATAAAGTCATATCATAATCGTATCATCATATTACCGTACATATATGCCATACCCGACCCTCCAGTGAGGGACTCGGTGAGTAAATCATAACATAATCATGTATGCATGCAGATATATATATATGTGTACATACCGTACCCGGCCCTTTGGTGAGGGACTCGGTGAATAACGTACCCGGCCCCGCTAGCAAGGGACTCGGTATGCCATCCTGGCCGCCATCTCCATCTCATCACATCATCATTTTATATATATAAGTAGCGTACCCGGCCCTCTAGTGAGGGACTCGGTGAACAATGCAGAAGTTGCACGAATGCGTACCCGGCCCGGACTCGGTGAAAGGCATATTAAGCTTGCACGAGCGAGTAGTGAGAAAACCATATACAATGCGACACATACAATCATCTTACGAGAGACTCGAAGGTGTAAAACACGTATAACGATCTCATAGCGGACATTTAATAATAACCGTAGCATAAATCTTGCGGATGTCGAAATGTCTCATATCGAATAATCTTTCCGAGCATTTGCAAATTCCAAAGTAGATCATCGACTCAAATAAATATACCTAACAATTATTCTGTCGAAATTAGAAAGGTAGCTAAAAGCTTTTCTTAGTTTTCATTTATTTCCAAAGTAGTTCAAACGGAATAATAGGAAAATTTCGGACAAAATGGGCCCACTTCGGTCAAATGAGGTGGTGTAGGTAAACTACGCATGTCAAACTTCATAACGTCATTTATGAGTGTTCTAAGGTAATCGGTCCTCATTTGTACAAGTCTTAGAGGTTAAAACAATTTTACTAACTATTCGCACAACGAACCATTCAATTCCATTGAATGAAAAGGAGCATTTCTAGACGTAGATTCTGAAGAGTCGAGTTGCCCCCGAAGTTCAAATTCGAGCCTAGTACATCTAGGACATGCCAAGAGAAGAAGTGGGAGAGCCTTACATACCTTTTATGCTCCTTACGCCTTTCCAAATTCACTTCCCGTTTCGCCAAAAATCTGCAAATGGTCACATTGACCAGTTACTATTCATGAGACTTACAATTTCCAAGCTTAACCAATATTGTTCTATAAAAATTTGGGCGCATCTCCCCTATACATATAGCATCCCGAGATTCAACTCGGCCCAAATATCAACAACCAAATTAACAACAATACCAACCAACATGATAACAACATCAATATTCAATCCCAAATGCATTCTAACATTAATAATTTCCTTTCTACACAATCCGGCGACATTCACATATATTCAATTCGGTTACATATATCCAAACTAATATCAATGATCGCATACTCAAATAACAATCCAGAACCTTTCAATCATGATTCAAGAACATTCCAAGCAATCCATACAATATTCAAAATAACTCCAACAATGTACTACTCCACCCGAAACTCACCATATTCTATAAGAGCAATGGCAACATATTTCATTCTTCCGAATTCATGAACTACGCCAACAATCCGCATGCTAACAACCATTATTTCCATTAACACAAGAATTTACATTAAAATCATATTAATCTCCAAAACAGCCCACAATCATTCCAACTTCAACATGAGTTATTAAACTCTCATTTTCATCACATAACCCATAGCAACAACAACTAAAACACTAATTAGAATTAGCTTAGCATGCCTACACCAAATCAGCCCCTACATGGCCATTCCTCCACATACATAACCCCATGAGTTACATTCATTTTCTACACTCTACAACAACACACAAACATGCACAACAATCCAATTACACTAAATAAAATTTGTTCTTCATGTTTACTCCAACCCCTCACTCACGGCCACAACAACTACACCATATTTTTATGAACTTATTTCATTTCTACATTCCACAACATGTACAAATCATTCACAACACATGAAAAATGGATCAAAACTTACCTTTCTTCACCTAGTTCTTCACTTGGCCAAGGTTGAGAACTCGCATAAACCAAGGATTGGCTTGCCCTAACAATTGCTCCACGTTGTTTAGCACCTTCCAAAGAGTAGAAAACATGGAAGAAAATAATTTTTTGTGAGGAATTGTCCATGGCCAAGTTCGGCCAGCAGCTCCACCGAACAGCCCCTCTCTTCTTTTTTTTTCTCCATGTTTCTTCATTTCTCTAGAATTGGAAAGATGACTAAATAATTGCTAAGTCATCTTATTATATAAATGTATCTTGGTCCACAAGTCATGTGCAAGTCACATGGCTTTTAATTTCATGAAAATTAACTCTCCAAATCTTCACTTTTGGCCCCAAGTTTTCATGAAGTGTTCAACCTTCCATAATTCATTTTTTTTTCGTCCCATATTTCATGAAATATGAATTTCCATAATTCCACTTTTAACCCCAAATTTCCCTTAACGTCTCCATCCCATGAAGCAATAAGACACTTATGTCTTACAACAAAGTCGGAAAATAGCCTTGTCTTTAACTCGTCGCAAACAACTTAAAATATTCCGACGTACAAAACGCGAGGTATAACGGCAAGCCTCGCCCTTCCTATGTATATTGTGTACTATGTTTAGAGGCTCGTAGACGATATGTACGTAGCTATTGTACTCCCGATTGTCCCCGTGTTCGTATAGTATGATCGTAAAGCTTATTAGCCTATATTCGTATTTGTGCTATTTATGTTATTGCTAAAAAAAAAAAAAACGACGTAGTTCATATGTGCAATAAGAGTCGGCGGGTTCGCTCGCTCCGAATACGGGGTCGGGTGCCCATCACACCCTAGTAAGATCGGGGTGTGTGACAAAGTGGTATCGTAGAAAGCGGCGGTCCTAGGGGTTTGTCTACGAGCCGTGTCCAAGAGAGTCCGTTTATGGGTGTGTAGCGCGCCACACTTATAGGCGAGGAGGTCGGCAGGCATTTAGGAAATTTGACCTTCTTTGTAATCTAGATCGTGCGATAGAGCTATAATAAGAGATTTTCCTATTTCTAATCCGTTGTTACATTTTCGCGACGCTTGTGAAGATGAGAGCAACGGCCGCCGAGAAGGGTAAGATAGCGGCCCAGAAAGGAGGAGGTCAAATGTTGAGGAGGGTGAGTCCCATAACGAGGCCACCTCTCGTGCTATTCGCACTCCGCCGATGTTAGAGGAGCAAGAAGGAGCTCCCATTTCAGCTCCAGCACCTCCAGCTCCCCCACCTGAGGCCCCAATTCAGGATATGAGACAGAAATTTATCCTTCGTTAACCCAAATAGTAGCCACTGGGCTCACCAACGGTGGCATGGAATTTGGTGATGGGGTCGCGAGAAAAAGGGCCTAGAAGGGAGTATGAGAGGGGGACGGTACGGGAGCATTTTGAGTATTCAGACCGGATCGGAGAGCCGAGTTTTGGGGTCCCGACATAGAGCCGACTTCGACAGTGCGGGGCTTCCCCACCGCGGCGCGCGATGTGACGAGCCACACTCGGGCGGTGTTACTTAGATACAGGTGCTTGTTTTGTTTGTGGTCGGATTGGCCATGTGATGCGCGATTGCCCGCAGAGGTATGATAGAGATCAAGTTCGGCCGCCGGGTCGGTGGCTATGGAGTTTTGGGTTCCGGTATAGCGGTGAGTCCGGCCCGAGAGGAGACCACCGTATTACGATGCCTTCGGTCAGAATTACATGCGGGGCCGTGTCGCGCGCGGTACGGATGATGTTTGCTGTATGCTCCGTGCTAGGCGGGTCATTTTATGCGCGATCGCCCATCTCGACGTGGCGAAGTAGGGTTCGGCCGCGAGAGTAGTAGTTGACGATGGGATCCCGAGCTATCCCCGATGACGTACCGGGTATATCATTAGTATTTTTTTTTCTATAATGTAAATGCATCAATCGATTTAGGTTCTACGATGTTATATATTTATATTATTGAGCGTATTGGGTTGGAAACTCGATAGAAGTCGGGTAGGTTGGGACGGATTAGACTAGCAGAAAGGGGAGAAGGATATGCTAGACCTAAATTGGACCAGGGCAATCCAAGTTTCAATAAGAAGGACCTATTAACTTAAGGCCAGCGTTCAGAGCGAAGTTAATTGGCTCACGGCCTACGAGTAACCTGGGCTTCCAAAATGGATATATTAAGCGACATGTGAGGCATCTACGGAGGAGACCTCCCCAAAGTGTCATAATACACTATGAGGCCAGTTTAACATTCGAGGACGAATGTTCTAAAGGGGGGAGGATGTTATATCCCGCATTTTTGTGCAATCGGATAATTCAAGACAATTGCGGGAGGACGACAAGCAAGGCCTTATTTTTATTTTGTTAAGTATATGAATGGCTTATGAAGCATTTAGAAGCGGGATTATTAAGAAAGGCCAAGGGCATAAAAGGAAAATTCGCAATATGACCGTGGAAATATGGAGAAAGACGAAGGGCAAATTTGGAAACGGGGAAAAATTTGTTTTCATGAATGACAAGAACTAGCTTGATGATTGGGCTTGGAATTTTTTTAAGAAAATTTGAAGGCCCAACCGGCCATGCATAGTGGTCCAAGCCCACCTTGAATAAAATTTGGTCAATAAATGGATGACCAAGTCATCCTTGCTCCATAATTCTCTAGAAATTTCATGAAATAAGAAGAAGAGAAAAGAAGAAGAAAACCTATGGGCCTTTCGGCCAAGAGAGAAATTCCAAGGAAAATTGAAAAAAATTCCTTCAAAAATTATTTTCTACCAAGTAGAGGGTCCTTAACAAGGTGGAGTTGTTGTTGAAGCAAGAAGAACTCACAATCATACAAGTTGCCAAGTTGTAGCCAAGTGAGAAGTGAAGAAGAAAGGTGAGAATTAATCGTGTTTTGTGTATTATATATGGCTTATATGTGTTGTGGTATGCTAAAATGGATGAAATTTATGAAGGAGAGAAATATAGTACTTGGCCGTGTATATATGTATAGGTGTAGGGAATATGAATTGAATTTTATGTGGTAATCTAGTTGTAGTTGTGGCGGAATTTGTATTAGAAGTGAAAGTTGAATGAATTAGTGGAAGTTGGAAATTGTAATGTGTAGTGTGTATGTGGCCGTGTACCTATGGTGTGTGTGTAGGAATGATGATTTAACTATTCTATCTAATACATGGTTGTCGTTGTTGTGAATGCTAAGTGGATAATGGAAATTGAATGATTTTGGAAAGGTTGTAGTTGTGTGCATATATGATGTGGCCGTGTGGTATAGAGTATGTGTAGCCGTGTATGTGTTGAATGATGAAAGAAGAGGAGCTAATATTATTTAGTGTTTTGGTTGTTGTTGTGTTGTGGATACTATGTTACTAATGAATGCATAACAATCTTGTGAAGTTGTAGAAGTTGGAGACTTGTGATTGAAGTACTTGAATTGAATATAATGTTCTTGCATGCATGGAAGCTAATGAGACTTGTATGATATTGTTGGTATATGAATTAGTAGGTTGTTATTGTTTTCATTGGAGTTGGAAGGTCTTGATGGAAGTAGTATATTGACTAAGTTGTTGGAATGTATCTTGGATGGAAATTGGAAATTGTTAATATGGTTGCAATATTATGATTGATAGTTTGGCCGGGTTGAATTCCCGGATTGTTGTTGATGAGAATTGGCTAAGATGATTCTTGGGAAACGATGTATTTACAGAGGAAGTCTTTGCCGAAATTTCGGTAGCCAAGTGTTGTTTTACGAATTCAATTCTAAAGGCACTAATCATGTTTGGTAAACATGACCAATTTGTAGATTTTGGCGAAGTTGGAGCTTGAATTTGGAGTGCCATAAGGAGCGAAAAGAGGTATGTAAGACTTTATTTCCTTTCTTTGGCATGTCTTAGACGTGTAGGCTTGATTTCGCGCCTCGGGGACTTTCCTAACTCTAGAAATCCGAGATTGAAATTAACTACTATTCATTCGGTAGAATTGAATTAGAACTTGCATAAAATGTTGGAAAAACTTCTTGGACATCCAGAACTTACCCAAATAAGACTCGATTACTCTAAGACCCTCCCAAGTGACGCCATGAACTGTAATATACGTAAATTTGATACGCCGCCTCGCTTGACTCGAGGTGGGCCCACTATTCCCGAATTCTCTCCTATTGTTCCATTTAGCTTACTTTCATTCTATAATTTAAGGAAACTTTTGGACATCTTTTCGACTACTAAATAAGAATTGTTTTAATTAAACCCTTAACCCCAATGCATGATTTTCTTTTCTAAAAGTTTACAAATGTTTTCCAAAATATTCTTTTTTCTTCAAAAACCCTAAGTTTTACAATATTAAAAGTCTTAATGACTAAAGCAATGACTATGATCCTATGAATACTATGATCCCATGACGACTACGATCCTATGAAGACTGTGATCCTATGACTACTATGATTCTATGATACCTATGATTCTATGGTGACTATGATTCCCTGTTACCTATGATTCTACAATGTCAGCTATGCCATGTCTATAACCCGATATGCTATGACACGTTCTATGTTGATAGTCTAGCCTTATGATCATCGTCCCTTCAAGGTTAGACAAAGCGACCATGATTACTCCATAAAGCGATCGGAGGTTTCCGACGTTACGTCACTCCGATAAGTACATGATTTTCTTTGGGCTCCCCCCGCATGATATGGTATATATATTTATATGTATAAAAATGTATTTGGGGAAAAGCGGGGAAAAAGGGCGAGCGCTATGGGCGCCGGGTCGTACTCACGGTGCATGTATCCGTACTTGACTTGATATCATCCCGGACGCGGATGCCGGACGCGGGAATTATACTATGTGGGCGAGCCGACATATTCGGTGCTATGATATACTATATATGCTATGATACTATGATATACTATGCTATGCTATGATACTATGATATACTATGCTATGCTATGATGCTATGATATTTTACGCCATGCTATGATACTATGACATAAATTCTATTTTCTATGCCTATGGAAAGAAATGTTTTGTTTTCAAAAAGGAAAACAAGCATGCATGATATCCGGCCCGAAAAGGTGTTCCTATGCACAAAGTTACATTCTTATCTCAAGATATATATCCATGACCCCACGATATTGTTACTTATAATCTATGCTCTTGTTTATGTTATTTTCTATATCTTACATACTCGGTACACTATTCGTACCGACGCCCCTTCATGTGGGCGCGCGTTTCATGCCGCGCAGTCGTGACAATGATCGATTCCTAGGAGTTCCTCGCCAGCATCTTTGCGGCGCTCCGGTTGTTTCGAAGCCCCGGCCTCCTTGGTACTACTTTTGTGTACATATTCGGGCACGGCGATGCTCGGCCCTTCCTATGTATATTGTGTACTATGTTTAGAGGCTCGTAGACAAATATGTACAGTAGCTATTGTACTCCTGATTGTCCCCGTCGCTGTATAGTATGATCATAAAGCTTATTAGCCTATATTCGTATTTGTGCTATTTATGTTATTGCTAGTTGAAAAAAAAAAAAAACGACGTAGTTCATATGTGCAATAAGAGTCAGCGGGTTCGCTCGGCTCCGAATATGGGGTCGGATGCCCATCACACCCTAGTAAGATCAGGGTGTGACAGGCTGCATGCTTAAGGTATGAATACGGTTCCTTTTCATTGTTAACGAGTGTATTTAGAATTTTAACGGATTAAAACGGAGGGGATAGTGTGTAGAAATGAATGAAATTCATGAAATTTTGTATATTGATGTTGAGCCGTGAGTATGGGTATGTTTTTGTGACAAAGAATGAACTAAATTTATTTAGTATGTTTGGATTGTTGTGTTGTGGATTCTATGGTGCTAATGAAAGTTTAATGGTTCAAAGTGAAGTTATAGTTGTTTGTGGCTTGTTATGGAATTTTATATAGTTTATTGAATTTATGGAAGTAATGGATTATTAATGTAGTTCATGAATTCGGAAGGAAGAAAATGTGTTGTGTTGTTTCCTTGAACTTGGAGGTTTCGGGTTTCATTATGTAGTGGATGGAATGTTGTTGAATTGTGTCGAAAGGGTTATTAATGTTAGAATGCGTTTTGAATCGATTATTGATGTTGCTTATATGGTTGTTGGTATTGTTGTTGATAATATTGGCCGAGTTGAATTCTCGGGGTTGTTGAACTTATAGGGGAAATCTTGCCCAAATTTACGTAAATAAAGTGATGGCTTGGGATTGGATTCTTAAGTGCTTATGGCTAATGTTTGGTACTTAATGACCTTATTGTAGATCTTGGAAGGTTTGAGACTTAAATTTGGATTAGCGTAGGAAGCGGACGAGGTATGTAAAGCTTATCCTTCTTTCCTTTTGGCATGTCCTAAACGCAAGTAAGTTATGATGTATTATGAGCTTCGAGGGAAATTCTATTCGAAAAATCCAAGCATGTTTACGATGCTTATTTGTTTCTTGATATTCGTATTCTTAATGTAGCCGAATTATGATCCTTATGACTTTTGCATGACTAAATTTCTAAGGTTGCATAAGAGTTTTGTTCTCAAAAAAGAGTTTTGTTCCTAAACGATTCCGAAACTACGAACGCCCGTAACTTTCAAGAAAGGGCTTGGATCGCTTTGATATCTTCGCAAATGATTTCATGACGAGTAATGACCTTAATTTTCATAGGCGGGCCCGGATTGGGTTGACGCCGTCCGTGGGTGCCGCGACTTTCTATGTTTGGTTCTAACGACCTATTTTTGAAAGAATTTAATATGACTATCTTTCCGACCCGAGTATGATTACTTATTTATCCGTTGAGTCCGAAATGAGGATTTTTATGCATGTGATTTTGATACGTGACTATGGTTTCGAAGTTCGGTTTGATATGTTCCCGAGTGATAGTCGGAAGAAAATCTGATTTGACTACCGTTTTGGCTTATAAATAACAGTCCGTTTTGATTACTCTATTGAGTCTTTGTGAATGTTTGGCATGGCATATGATTTCCTACGATTACCTTTCTCGTGCATTCGTTATTACCTCTTTCGAGTCCGGGCCGCAGTTATGTATCGTGCGCACTATATGATATTCGGAGTATGATATGTCCGTTCGCCGAGCTCCTCCGTTATGGGACCGCGGTATGTCCGATAATATTGACCGCTGGGTATTTGGTCGCGGTATTTGGCGTTTTGGATATACACTTACTTTCTGTACTTCCGTTTTGATTATGACTCGTGATATGATATATGTATTCTGGAATATGATCAGTTGGTATCGGAGCCGGTGGTGGGGCAAACCCAATGGTGGGGCAAACCCAGTGATGGGGCAAACCCAATGGTGGGACAAACCCAATGATGAGGCAAAATTTCACATTGGTTTAGGCCAATCCCACACTGGTTTAGGCCAATCCCACACTGGTTTAGGCCAATCCCACATTGGTTTAGGCCAATCCCACATTGGTTTAGGCAAATCTCACATCAGTTAATGTTAACTCATATGATAGGTTATGATGTTATGATGTGTTACGGTATGAATATGACGATTATTCGCTTATGTCACTCAGTCCTATTATGGGCCGGATATAATAAATGGCATCGATATGCATGATTCGTAATTCAGGAAGTAAGCATTTTGGCATTCTCGTTTATTATATTTGTCTTACGTACCTACGATGTACGATTTGTGTTTCGGATGCAAGCATTTTGGTATTCGGTCATTATGCTCACTTTCTGTACTCCTTACTTCGGTTATGACCTCGTGTTCTGTATGCTATGCTTTATATGCTCAGTACATATTCCGTATTGACCCCCTTTTTTCGGGGGCAGCGTTTCATGCCGCGCAGGTAGATGCAGATGAGTAGAAGATGTTCCAGCGGGATTAGCGAGCTCCATTTTCCCTCGGAGTGTTGCCGAGTCAGAGTGCTTTTGTTATGGTACCTGGAGTTATGGTAGAGACTTTGCAGACAGTGTCGTGTGTATAAGACGTCAGTTTGTAAGCGGCTATGTAAGCCGGTGTATTATTATGCATTATGTTACAGATTTGTTTGGCGAGCGGCTATATAAGCCGAAGTATTGTTGTGCATTATATTACAGATTTCATACGATTGCAGATTTTGTTTGATTTGAAAAAGATGAAAAGCATGTTTGTTTTTGCAAAATTTTCATTATGTGCTTATGTCATGTTTTGCGGGCCCAGTATGATTATGAGTATTACGAAAGTCAGCGGGTTCGCTCGGCCCTAGGTAAGGGTCGGGTGCCCATCATGCCCTATCGAAAATTACGGTGTGACACTTGATCCATAGCTATATTTCTCAGGGACTACATAGTGGAGCTCCATTTCGTTCGGAGCTACAGCTTTTGGTATAGATTCTTTTGTGTACATATTTATGGGCACGGCGGGGTCCTGTCCCACGTATATGATATGACATATTCTTCTTAGAGGCTCGTAGACATGTGTATATGGTTAGATGTGTTTGGCCTTGTTGGCCTATATTTTGGATACTATTTTGTTAGCCTTGTTGGGTTATGTACATTGATATGGGCATAGATGCTAATGATTATATAGATGTATTGTGACCCAATGGGATTAGTATGATTGATGAATGAAAAGTATGATTTAGCTATGTGGCTCACCTAGATGTAATGTGAAAGTATGTTAAGATGTGCCCGGGTGGGTTAGCACCGGGTGCCCGTCGCGGCCCTCCGGTTGGGTCGTGACAGTTTCATCCGAGGGTTGTCTGCCAGCCGTGTCTAGCAGAGTCTTGTTTATGGTGTGTTGTGCACCACACTTATAAACAAGAGGCTGTAGGGAATTTAGGAAGATTGTCTTTCTTTCTTGTCTTAGAACAATCATGCTTTTCATAAGTTCGGTACGCTAGAGAGTGATGAAGGAACACTAGTTCTATTGGCTCTAAGCCCGCATTCTTCCTAGCAACCGAGTCGATGTCAAAGAACCCGAGCGAGGGCCTTCTCTGTGCATTCATGTGCAGCTAGGGGAGTTGCAGGACTAATTCAATTTCCAAAGCTATAAGTCCTAGACTAGAAAGGATCGTGCGATAGAGCCGCACCATCAGGATTTCTTTTCTAATAACGTATTGTGGTTTCAGTGATGCCTGTGATGAAGAGAGCCTCAGCCAGGCAGAGAAGCATGGTTGTGACAGATGAGGGTACCAATAGGGTGCCACCAGTAGGTGCGGGCCAGGGTGATTCTTAGAGTGAGGCCCCATCTCAGACTTCTCTGAGCCTTTCTGTTACATCCCGTAGTTTTGTAAGTTGGATTTGTCATAGTTAATCAACTTAAGTTCAAGGAAAAGGTTAATTTTTTTTAGGTTATAAGTATTTATACGATGCTTAACAAGTGATAAGTAAGTGTCGTGAAGGTTAGAGGGTAAACAAATCGGATAGTACAAGTTTCATCAATACTATACCCGTACTCGGGCTATGGTTCAAACCGCTCGCACCGGAGAATTTTGATCATATTCAGGTATGAAAATAAAGAGATCGGTGTATAAAAGGAGAAGTCTTGAAATGATTTAAGATGGAAAAATATGACGATGATGCTTGGAAATAATATTTTATGTGTGGCAAAACAGGCTATGGACTAGAGTTTTCCCTCATGATTATGATAATGAGTATATAAAGTGTGTTAAAAGTGGTCCATGTTTAAGTGAATTGAGACCAAAAAATAAGTTATGTGTGTAATTGTTTAAATGTTAGATTATGGTAGGGATAGAAGGATAAAATAATCACTTCTTAGATGAAGTAAAGTGACAACCATCCTTTCCACGTGGCAAACGTGGATATGACCAGCCAATGAATAGGTAATTTTTGGTGATTAGTGGAAACTTTAGGTGTGGATTAATTATGAACCAGTATGAGAATAAGTGGACCCCACCACCACTAGAAAAATGATTTATATGGAGTCCACTTTAGTTGACAAGGTTCAAATGAAAATATACATGTGCAGCAACTTGTTATAATTCCTGAGAAGCATATGCAAATATAGCAATCTCATCTTTTGGATTTTGCTTAAACAAATATGTATGGAAATTTCTCATCTTACTTGGAGAATTCTAATACAAGGGAGTTAGCAACAACGTGACTTGAAATCTTACGGAAGAATAGTGTATTTTTTCTCAAGAACTATATACGTGTTTTGCTCACGGCTTCGATCTTGTTGTTCTGCTTTGTCGTGCTGTTGAACCCGGGCTTTATTCGAAGTGAGTAAAGTTGAAGAAGAGTATTTCTTGGTATATATGATAATAATTCTCCTCTAATAAATATATTTAATTTCGTCCAGTTCATAGCTAAATTGTGGGAATTGTTGAAATAAACACGAACGTGCGAATAGAATCGTCATTTGAAAATAGTTGAGTTTGTGGGCTGTTTTCTTGTTATAATCATATTAATTTGCAGTAAAAGACTTCCTTATCATGTTGAGAATGTTATTTAGTTAAGAAAATAACATACAAAAGGTGATAAGGGTTGTACAGACCCTAATTCGAGCTTGTCGCTCGTTATAAAGTATTATGAAGTCATTATGGATATGTATGTTGTGTTGTTGATATTTATTTTTGTTGCTTGGGCTGTTGTTGTGATATATGGACTATTGATATAGGGAAGCATTTGAGGATCAAGTTTTCAATTGATATACACGATATACGAAAGCCATCTAAAGTCCTACACGTTATCCATTAATTATAGGTTTGGCATATTAGTTGTGGAAAGTTTGTGGTTGAGTTGCTTGGACAACATGAGGTATGTCAAGGCTATCCCTTTCTTTCCTTTTGGTATGATCTTTTGGTACCAACGAAAGAAATAAACGATTAAGCTCCAAAGAATTCTATTCCTCAATACTTTAGAGATACTCATATCTTTGGCTTCGTATGTACATTCAGGCATAGTTCATGTCTATAGTTCCAGAGTTCAGAGTAGTATTTCATGAGTCCTTCATGCATTTATGTATATGTGTACAACTATTTTCTCACACCAAGCCGAAGAATAGTCGGTCGGGTACGGCACGTAAATGTGCACACCACTGCAGTGTGTATGTTATGATGTTACCCCGGACGCGGGATGATATGACATATGGATCGGACTGCACGTTCCGCAGCACTAACATTTATGGATCGGGTTGTATGTTCCACATCACTAACAGTTATACTATGATATATGTATTTAAATTTGAAAGAAATCATGCATATCATTTGCCCTCTGAGGCACTTTCAGTTATACAGAGTTATATAGACACTTTACGGTATGCGATCATACCGATACGGATGTTATATTCGCATTTCGTACATTGGGACAATCCGGGTTAACTATGATAAGTTAGGGACAAGATCATTCCGGATATGAAGTCGGGACTTTTGACCTTCGATTTCGTTTTAAGACCTAATTTGTTCATGAATTTGTTGGCATGGAACAACTAGGAAAATTTGAGACCAAAAGTGGAATAATGGAAAGTTGGGAATTATTGAATTTTGGCCATATTGGCCATGTGGTGTGGAGATGGCCCCACACATTTTTGTGGCCAAATTTGATTGGTCCAACCCATGTGTGGGACATGGACACATGTATAATATATGTGTAAGCATAAAAGATGACCAATAAGTCATCTTTCCTTATTTCCTCATACTTAGAAAAATCAAGAAACTTGAAGAACAACAATACCAACCATTCGGCCAAGAGAGGAAATTTTAAGACCAAGAATTAGCCATTCCAAAATTATTTCTTCCTAGAAAACCTACTAAGTGAAGGGTCCTCATTAACGTGGAAGTGTTGTTTGGGTCAACAAATCATTCATTTGCATCCGTTGATAACCCTAGCCAAGTTAGAAGTTGAAGGGAAAAGGTAAGATTTAATCTTGTTTTATGTGTTGTGGGTGATGTGTGCATGTTGTAGTAGATGAAAGTTGATGAAATTCATGGAAATATTGCATGTAGAGTGGAGCCGTGTGCATTGTGTGTGTGGCCGTGTGTGTGTGTTGTTGTGTTGCATTGAAGTAATGAATTAAAGTCTAGTTAGCATGTTGCGATTGTTGTAGAGTAGAGAAAAGAATAAGAATCATCAATATATGCATATGTGGTGGTGCTTAAAAATGGGTCATGTTATGTGACAAGAATGAATTAATATTACTTAGTATTTTAGTTGTCGTCGTTATGGATTTTATGGTGAAAGTGAAAGTCTAATGGTTTGAATTGATGTTGTAATGGTTACGGGCTGATTTGGAGAATTATGTGCATTTAATATAATTTTTATATTTATGAGAATGACATTGTTAGAGTGTGGATTATTGGTGCAAATTATAATTCGGAAGTTAGAAATGTATTGTGGAGGTGGTCCTCGGGTTTGGGCGGTTTAAAGGGTAAATTGGAGAGGTATTTGGAAAGGTTGAAATATTGTGTGAATTGTTTACAATGTTCTTGAATGTTGTTAGTATGAGTTCGGACTAGTATTTGAATGTATAAGCATTGATGTGGGCTTGAAGGTAAGTTCGTTGAATTGAATATAGTGAATGTTGTTGGATTATGTTGAAAGAGTATTTAATGTTAGGATGCATTTTGAATTGATTATTGATGTTGCTAGTTTGGTTGTTGGTGTTGTGGTTGTTGATTTGGCTGAGTTAAATTCTCGGTGTTGGTGTATTTGCAGGGGAAGTGCTGGCCAAATTTCTGTAGAATTTGATATTCGTTTGGAATCGGGCCCGAAGTTTGAGTTTGGACTAGCTTCGAGGGCGGACGAGGTATGTGAAGCTTATCCTTCTTTCCTATTGGCATGTCCTAGACGCAAGTAAGTTGTGATATGTTATGAGCCTTGGGGGTAATCCTATTCTTAAAATCCGAACATATTTATGAGTCATATTTGCTTTTGATGTTGGCATCCTTAATATGGTCAAGCTATGATCGTATGTCTTTGATATGATTGGATTTGAAATGTTATGTATACGGTTTGTTCCGAAAGGATCTTATGTCTTTTGTATGACTAAAGTTCAAAAGTTGCATAAAAGTTTGGTTTTTAAGAGAGTTTTGTTCCTAAATGATTTCAAAAACTACGAAAGTCCGTAACTTTCACAGACAGAACCGGATCGCTTCGATATGCTCAAAAATGATTCTATGACGTATGATGACTTAAATTTTTATGGGCGGGCCCGACTTGAGTCGACACCCCTCCGTGGGCCCCGCGACTTTCCTTATGTACTTCTGACGATTTTTGAAAGGATATGATATAACTATTATCCCGATTTCAAGTACGATCAGTTTACCTATCTTTTGAGTTTGTAATAATGATTCCATAACGTATAATGACTATGATTTTCATAAATGGGCCCGAATTTGGGTTAACGCTCGCCCGTGGGTCTCGCGACTTTCTACGTCTGGTTCTAATGACCTATTTTCGAAAGAACTTAATATGACTACCTTTCGACCCCCGAATATGATTATATGATTATATATTTATCTGTTGAGTCCGACATGACGTTTCGTATACTTATGATGCCAATACGTACCTATGATTTCTGAAGTTCGGTTTGATATGTTCCCGAGTGATATTCGGAAGAAGATCTGATTTGACTATTGTTTCAATTTTGAACTAACAGTTCGTTTTGATTGTCCTATTGGGTCTTTGTAAGTGTTTTGCATTGCATGTGACTTCCCACGATTCTGCTCGTGCATTATGTTTTTGCATCCTTCGCCGAGTCCGGCCGGTATGTTATCGTGCGCACCGTGTTATATTCGAAGTATGTGATATGCGATATTGACATTTGGACTTTTGACCGCGGTATGTGATATGTGATATTGCCCGCTGGACATTTGACCGCGGGCTGCGACATTGAACGCTGGACTTTTGACCGCGGTATGTCAGATTCGGAGATATGAAAACCGCTGGATATTTTGACCGCGGTATGTGACATTGACCGCTGGATATTTTGACCGCGGGATGTCAGATTTCGGAGATATGAAATCTTCTGGGGTAAGGCGTTATGGCGCCCGAGGCAGGAGGGGCGACCATGTTCTGTCCGCCGGGTCCCATTACGGACCGTGTGTGATATGTGATATGATATGTGATGATCTGATGATACGATATGATATGTGATAATGTGACGATATGATTTGATTTACCGAGTCCCGCACTAGAGGGCTGGGTACGGTATGTTTATGATTATTATGTTATTTATGGATCGGGCCGTACGTTCCTCGGCATTCGGTTAATGTCAGCTCATATGATGTGTTTGATTTTCCGTATGTATGAGGTAAATGTTTTCAAAGGAAAGCGAAGCATTTTGGCATTCGATTATCATATTTGTCTTTTGTATCTCTTATGTATGATATGTACGGCAGAAGCAAACACTTGGGTATTCTGGCTATTATGTACTTTCCGTACTCCCGACTTCGGTTATGACTTCGTTGTCTGTATTTTATGCTTTACATACTCAGTACATATTCCGTACTGACCCCCTTTCTTCGGGGGCTGCGTTTTCATGCCGCGCGGTACCCACGGATGAATAGGTGATGTTAGCGAAAGATGTTCCGGTATTGGATTGGCGAGCTCCATCTTTCCCGGAGTGTTGCCGAGTCAGAGCATATGTGTGATATGGTATTTGGAGTTATGTTAGAGACCTTGCAGACAGTGTCGTGTGTATGAGACGTCAGTTTGTAAGCGGCTATGTAAGCCGGTGTATGATTATGTATTATGTTACAGATTTGGTGTGACTACAGATTTTATTTGATTTGAAAAAGACGAAAGGCATGTTTGTTTCCGGAAAATTTTCATTATGTGCTTATGTCGTGTTTTGCGGGGCCCAGTATGATTATGAGTATTACGAGAGTCAGCGGGTTCGCTCGGCCCTAAGTAAGGGTCGGGTGCCCATCATGCCCTATCGGAGGTTTGGGTGTGACAAATTGGTATCAGAGCAGTTCGTCCTAGGGGTTATCTGCAAAGTCGTGCCAAGTAGAGTCTTGTTTATGGTGTGTTGCGCGCCACATTTATAAACAGCAGGCTACGGGGCATCTAGGGTGGTTACTCTTCTTTCATATCTGAGATCGTGCCATAGAGCCAAGTCATAGGGAATGAGACTTGATACTAATCTTTGATTTATTGAGAATAACGACCGATAGAAGGAAGTGATCGATGATGTTAGAAGCTACAAAGTACGCAGGTAAGTAACGGTATGAAAGACATGTGTTGGGTAAGATATCGAAGTACGATTGAAATGCAAGTTGAAGATTAAAGGGGGAAAGTAAACAAGAAAATGTAACAGGTGTCATTTGAGTTGGGCATACGAGGTATGTTTATCATTTGTGTACTGTTGATGATATTGGGAGCCCTGTATGGCTGCGATATGATATGATATGTATATATGTATTTTGGCCACTGTGAGGCATTGTTGGTATTTCGTGTACAGGTGTTTTGAGATAGTGAGAAATATAGAGAAACTGCGAAATTTTCCGAAATAAAGAAAAAATGAGATGTAGGTTTGTAATGCGACTTGAGAGGCCGTGTCCGCCGTAATGGTAAGATTTGAGTAAGTTGCGAGTATGGCTGACCTCGAGAAAGAAGTAATAGTATGATTAAGACAAGAGTACAGAGAGGAAAAGTTGATGGAGAAAGGGTAAAGGGTTAAGTGTTATATTATGGGCTGGTTACGAATAAGATATAATGTGAAAATAACGGGGATTGTTATGAAAATAAGTAAGGCCTAGTGAGAAAGTGGCCAAGGCTATGATGTGATCTATGTGGCTAGAATACAAAGGCAAGTGTGAAAAGGAAAAACAAGCTATGGAACGAATAAGGAAGGGTTTGAGTTAAAGATTAAGAGACAACACGAGATAATGTGCCTAGAATGTCACAAGTTGAGTAAAGGGAATTACAAGAAGGAAAAGTTTAAGTCGAGATCCTTAAGACCCCATAAGACAAGTTGAACATTCGAGGACGAATGTTCTAAAGGGGGAAAGGATGTTATATTCCGCATTTCGTACATTGGGACAATCCGGGTTAACTATGATAAGTTAGGGACAAGATCATTCCGGGATATGAAGTCGGGACTTTTGACCTTCGATTTCGTTTTAAGACCTAATTTGTTCATGAATTTGTTGGCATGGAACAACTAGGAAAATTTGGGACCAAAAGTGGAATAATGGAAAGTTGGGAATTGTTGAATTTTGGCCGTATTGGCCATGTGGTGTGGAGATGGCCCCACACATTTTTGTGGCCAAATTTGATAGGTCCAACCCATGTGTGGGCCATGGACACATGTATAATATATGTGTAAGCATAAAATATGACCAAGAAGTCATCTTTCCTTATTTCCTCATACTTAGAAAAATCAAGAAACTTGAAGAACAACAATACCAACCATTCGGCCAAGAGAGGAAATTTCAAGACCAAGAATTAGCCATTCCAAAATTATTTCTTCCTAGCAAACCTACTAAGTGAAGGGTCCTCATTAACGTGAAAGTATTGTTTGGGTTAACAAATCGTTCATTTGCATCCGTTGCTAACCCTAGCCAAGTTGGAAGTTGAAGGGAAAAGGTAAGATTTAATCTTGTTTTATGTGTTGTGGGTGATGTGTGCATGTTGTAGTAGATGAAAGTGGATGAAATTCATGGAAATATTGCATGTAGAGTGGAGCCGTGTGCATTGTGTGTGTGGCCGTGTGTGTGTGTGTTGTTGTGTTGCATTGAAGTAATGAATTAAAGTCTAGTTAGCATGTTGCGATTGTTGTAGAGTGGAGAAAAGAATGAGAATCATCAATATATGCATATGTGGTGGTGGCCGAAAATGGGTCATGTTATGTGACAAGAATGAATTAATATTACTTAGTATTTTAGTTGTCGTCGTTATGGATTTTATGGTGAAAGTGAAAGTCTAATGGTTTGAATTGATGTTGTAATGATTTGGAGAATTATGTGCATTTAATGTAATTTTTATATTTATGAGAATGACATTGTTAGAGTGTGGATTATTGGTGCAAATTATGATTCGGAAGTTAGAACTGTATTGTGGAGGTGGTCCTCGGGTTTGGGCAGTTTTCGGGTAAATTGGAGAGGTATTTGGAAAGGTTGAAATATTATGTGAATTGTTTACAATGTTCTTGAATGTTGTTAGTATGAGTTCGGACTAGTATTTGAATGTATAAGCATTGATGTGGGCTTGAAGGTAAGCCGTTGAATTGAATATAGTGAATGTTGTTGGATTATGTTGAAAGAGTATTTAATGTTAGGATGCATTTTGAATTGATTATTGATGTTGCTAGTTTGGTTGTTGGTATTGTGGTTGTTGATTTGGCCGAGTTAAATTCTCGGGTTTGGTGTATTCTTGAGGGGAAGTCTTTGCCCAAATTTACGTAGAATTTGATATTCGTTTGGAATCGGGTCCTAAATACCTTTAGCTAATGTTTGGCATATTATGACGTATTTGTAGTTCTTAGAGAGCCGGGGGGGGGGGGGGGAAGTTTGAGTTTGGACTAGCTTCGAGGGCGGACGAGGTATGTGAAGCTTATCCTTCTTTCCTTTTGGCATGTCCTAGACGCAAGTAAGTTTTGATATGTTATGAGCCTTGGGGGTAATCCTATTCTTAAAATCCGAACATATTTATGAGTCATATTTGCTTTTGATGTTGGCATCCTTAATATGGTCAAGCTATGATCAGTATGTCTTTGATATGATTGGATTTGAAATGTTATGTATACGGCTTGTTCGAAAGGATCTTATGTCTTTGTATGACTAAAGTTCAAAAGTTGCATAAAAGTTTGGTTTTTAAGAGAGTTTTGTTCCTAAATGATTTCGAAAACTACGAAAGTCCGTAACTTTCACGAGCGAGAACCGAATCGCTTCGATATGCTCAAAAATGATTCTATGACGTATGATGACTTAAATTTTTATGGGCGGGCCCGACTTGGTCGACACCCCTCCGTGGGCCCGCGACTTTCCTTATGTACTTCGACGATTTTTGAAAGGATATGATATAACTATTATCCCGATTTCAAGTACGATCGGTTTACCTATCTTTTGAGTTTGTAATAATGATTCCATAACGTATAATGACTATGATTTTCATAAATGGGCCGAATTTGGGTTAACGCTCGCCCGTGGGTCTCGCATGACTTTCTACGTACGGTTCAATGACCTATTTTCGAAAGAACTTAATATGACTACCTTTCCGACCCCCGAATATGATTATATGATTATATATTTATCGTTGAGTCCGAAATGACGTTTCGTATACTTGTGATCCGATACGTACCTATGATTTACGAAGTTCGGTTTGATATGTTCCGAGTGATATTCGGAAGAAGATCGATTTGACTATTGTTTCGATTTTGAACTAACGGTTCGTTTGATTGTCTATTGGGTCTTTGTAAGTGTTTTGCATTGCATGTGACTTCCCACGATTACGCTCGTGCATTATGTTTTTGCATCCTTTAGGTCCGAGTCCGGGGTATGTTATCGTGCGCACTTGTGTTATATTAAAGTATGTGATATGTGATATTGACCATTGGACTTTTGACCCCGGTAGGTGATATGTGATATTGCCCGTTGGACATTTGACCGCGGGCTGCGACATTGACCGCTGGACTTTTGACCGCGGGATGTCAGATTTCGGAGATATGAAAACCGCTGGATATTTTGACCGCGGTATGTGACATTGACCGCTGGATATTTTGACCGCGGGATGTCAGATTTCGGAGATATGAAATCTTCTGGGGTAAGGCGTTATGGCGCCCGAGGCAGAAGGGGCGACCATGTTCTGTCCGCCGGGTCCCATTACGGACCGTGTGTGATATGTGATATGATATATGATGATCTGATGATACGATATGATATGTGATAATGTGACGATATGATTTGATTACCAGTCCTTTACTAAGGGGTAGTGCAGTATGTTTATGATTATTATGTTATTTATGGATCGGGCCGTACGTTCCTCGGCATTCGGTTAATGTCAGCTCATATGATGTGTTTGATTTTCCGTATGTATGAGACAGAAATGTTTTTCAAAGGAAAGCGAAGCATTTTGGCATTCGATTATCATATTTGTCTTTTGTATCTCTTATGTATGATTTATGCAATGAGAAGCAAACACTTAGGTATTACGGCTATTATGTACTTTCCGTACTCCCGACTTCGGTTATGACTTCGTTGTCTGTATTTTATGCTTTGCATACTCAGTACATATTCCGTACTGACCCCCTTTCTTCGGGGGCTGCGTTTCATGCCGCGCAGGTACCCACAGATGAATAGGTGATGTTAGCAGAAGATGTTCCAGCTGGATTGGCGAGCTCCATCTTTCCCGGAGTGTTGCCGAGTCAGAGCATATGTGTGATATGGTATTTGGAGTTATGTTAGAGACCTTGCGTGACGATTATGTAGGTGTGTATGAGACGTCGGTTGTAAGCGGCTATGTAAGCCGGTGTATGATTATGTATTATGTTACAGATTTGGTGTGACTACAGATTTTATTTGATTTGAAAAAGACGAAAGACATGTTTGTTTCCGGAAAATTTTCATTATGTGCTTATGTCCTGTTTTGCGGGCCCAGTATGATTATGAGTATTACGAGAGTTAGCGGGTTCGCTCGGCCCTAAGTAAGGGTCGGGTGCCCATCATGCCCTATCGGAGATTTGGGTGTGAGAGATACATTTAGATATACAAATTGACTCTCACTGTTAAATCTCAGAAATTTTGAATTTGTTGCCTTGTGAGTAGGCTAACGTGAGCTTAAGGTGATTATGAATCCCTTAGGAGATTAAGGAAAGTATTAGATAGCTTAAGGTGCATACTATAAGATTTCGAAGTCATATGAATAATTGAGCTAATATTTATTTATAAATATCTTGAGGGGATGCTATAGGGCCTATTGCATGGTTAATGAAGTGTTATATAAGTGCCAAGAATGTTGCACTTGGATAGGAAGTTAAATGAGTCGACGAGAATGAAATTCGGAATTCCCAGTTGTACGGCCATTTGTACAGACTTTATAAATTATACGACCCGTATAATGGTCCGTAGATTCCTTCCAGAGAAGGGTGTCCCCTGGTGAGATTATACGGTCCCATTTATACGGACCGTATAAATTATACAGCCCGTATAATTGGCTGTATAATCGTGTCGGATCAGATTTTTATTTTATGAACAAGCCGACCCTCACTTCATTTTTCATTTCCCACTTTCACTAAACTCTTCAAAGCTCTAAAACCATTCTCTAAGAATCTTACACTCAAACCCAAGAGATTCCAAAGATCAACTAGCAAGAATCGAAGTGTTCCTGTGTTAGAATGCTTCTTAGGGTTGGTAGATTTCAAGAAATTCTTTGGTAATGAAGCCAGGGTTTTTGCACAAGTTTATAGTTGCTCAAAAGCTTGTTCCTATGGGATAAAAATGTTAGTTTTCATGTTTATTTCATGTTATTAAGAATGCTTGGTTGTAACAAAACTTGGATGAAAGGAGACATGTAAAGGATGAGTTCTAAACATGGATTTCATGATGTTTATGAGTAGTAAAATAATTTGACTCATGATTCCTAGTATGATGTAGATATGTTCTTGTTATAAAGGATAATAATGGTGATGAGGAAGCGTTGTATGAAAATGTGCAAAAGTTGGTATGAAGTTGCTAGTGTGAGTTGAATATGAGAGTGAATATTGAAGGATTAATGCAATGTGATTACTTGATTATGATATTGTGGATGCTTGGGAGTTATATAGTAATATAGTGGAAGTCGATGAAATAGGGGAAATCTTTGCCCAATTTTCGTTAGATCATGAATTATTCTAGTTTGGGTTTAAGAGTATCGTTAAGGCTTAACGATGGTCTGACTCCTTCTAAATGTAGATTTCTCAAGCTTCGACGGTGAACGTTAAGTAGTTAAGAAGACGACGAGGTATGTAAGGCTAACCCTTCTTTCATTAAGGCATGATTCCTTTGCTATATACCATCTCATGGGTTCCAAAATGTCTTCTAAATGACTCCATCCCTAGAATTACTAAAGCTCATAATTCTCGATATTTTCACGGTGCTATTGCCTCCTTTATATGATAGTCGATCCTCCAAGGAAAGAAGTAACGAAAACGATAATGACGATGATGTTGGTGATACTTATGGACTAGTAAGTACACGTGTATAAGTATGTATGGCTATTATGTAGCACCGAGCTTCTATGGCCGGGTAAGATACCTATCGCGCGCACATCATTGCAGTTGGGTACGGATGACACTGAGCGTTGGTAGGGCCAAGTATGTATAACACTAAACCTTATCATGGTTGGGTATGTAAGACACCGAACCTCTATGGTCGGGTATGATACTTCTAAATGTATGAATGTATGAAATGGAAGTTTCCCATTAGAAAGAGAGTAAGTAAATATGACGAACGTCGCTAGAGGTATACCTAGCTCTTTCATTTCATGATTCGTCTATCTTATGTTATTTCTTATGCTTCCATTATGTTATTGATTATGCTTTACATACTCAGTACATTATTCGTACTGACGTCCTTTTGTTTGTGGACCTTTGCGTCATGCCCGCAAGTGGACAGGGAGACAAACTTGATGTCACACCCTAACCTTATTAGGGTGTGATGGGCACCCGACCCCACATCCGGAGCCGAGCGAACCCACAGACTCTTATTATGCACACGAATTTTTTTTTTTTTTTTTTTTTTTATATAAAGACAAAGTACAAAATACAACTTGCAGAAACAATTAATTTCATTGCTTTCAAATTACATAAAATACGTAGTCAAAACGGAACCAACACATATAACGTATCGGGTGATGGAGCCGCTTCTGAATCGACAACCAACACCCCACGACGCTGTACGCAAAGTCTCTAACACGGATCCGAAAGCATATCATACAAACTCGACTCGGCAACACTCCGGGAGCAAGTGGAGCTTGCCAACCAATTTTGGAACATCTTCGTAATGGGCGCTAATCATGCGGGAGTACACAACGCGGCATGAAACGCGACCCCGAAGAACGAGGGGTCGATGCGGATATATGCGAGTATGTAAAGCCAGAAATAGTGTAACAAAATCATAAACCAATCCAAATGTACGGGAATGCAACTAACAAGTCATAATCGAAATCAAACGTGCAGGGGTATATCGGACAGAGCCTTATTATGATCAGAGGTGCGGGAGATTGGTATACAGAATCATGGTCGGAGTCCGAAGTACAGAAAACACGTACCTCATCCAGAGTATCAAAACGCTTACTTTCAGATCATAAATAGTGCAAATCAAAAGCGTCCGTAGGGCACAAAAATATGTCAGACGGAACCATAATGAGACTCAGAAGTGCAGGACTATAACGGACGAGTAACCTTAATCGTAATCGTAAGTACGGTGGTTTAACGGACGAGAATCGTAAACGAGAATCGGAGGTGCGAAGGCATATCGGACGAAATCAGAATCAGAAGTACTGAGATATATCGGACAGATCCATAATCGGAGACAGACGTACAGAAGTGTACCAGACAGAACCGAAGTCGGAGTCAGGGGTGCAGAACGAACAGAATACTAACACAGATCATATTACACATGCCAACCTCATATATCACATCAAAATACCGGGGGCGGACAGATACCACAGCACCCCGGGTCACTTATCCACGATACTCGGAGGCGGACATATACCACAGCACTCCGATACCTCGGGGGCGGACATATACCACAGCTCCCCGGGTTACATATCATGGCATAATCACGGTACCTCGGAGCGGACGGATACCACAGCACTCCGGGTCGCATATCGCGGTACCTCGGGGGCGGACATATACCACAGCACCCGGGCCGCGTGTCATAGCACGGGGGCGGACATATACCACGGCCCCGGCCACATATTATCATATAACCACGGTACCGGAGGCGGACAGATACCACGGCACTCGACCCGGTCAGACATACACATAAATCATAACATCACACACATACAAATCATTTCTTAATACTCTGGGAACTCAGCAAACAAATTCGTATTCCAGTTAATCATCATATCATATACCTTTCGGAATGTTTATATCAGGTTACTTATGTCAGAATACTTACATCAAAGTACTGATATCATAATACTTATAGTAAAGTACTTTTGCCAAATATTTACATTAAATTACTTATAGCTGATTTCTTATTTCGAACCGCATATCCATATCAGAATATTCACATCAGAATACTTGTATCAAATATTCGTATCGGGCTACTCGTGTCGGAGTATTTATGTCAGAATATTTGTGCCGGACCATTCATATCGGAGGGGGCCTACGAATCATATCCAAATAATCTTTCTAGGATCGTTTTATACTTCAAACTATGTCATAAGAATCAAGGGATAATCAAGACACTTATCGTTATTTATTGAGGGAGTATCTAAAAGTTTCCTTTAATTATTGCTCAAAACAAATTAGTAACACAATAGGAGTAGATTCGGAATTAGCGGGCCCACCTCGGGTCAAGTCGAGGTGGCGTACCGAATTTTACGAATATTAGACCCTATGGGAGCATCTGTGAAAGTTTCAAAGCAATCCGGGTTCGTTTGGGAAAGTTATGGAAGTTTAAACATTTGTCCAACAAAATGTAAAGAAAATAATTCTATTATGCTTAATGAATAGTAACCAAAATTAAACTCGAATTTCGATGCACAGAACCTTTCCCGATGCTCAGACTTCAACCTAATATAGCTAAGACATGCCATAAGAAGGAAAGGAAGGACTTTACATACCTTTTCCGCTTTCTACACGTCTCCAAAATAAAGCCTCAAATCCGCCAAAATCTACAATTTGGTTACAATTACCAAATGTTAATTGTAAGACTTTAAGATTTCAATTTCAACCAATACTTGTCTTAATCTTCCAAATAAGTTCACTTATTTTCTGCCGAAATTTCGGCAGCACCTCCCCTGTAAATACACCGTCCCGAGAATTATGGCTCGGCCCAAATATCAACAACCAAACCAACAACAATACCAATAACATCAACAATCGATTTATGAAACACAATATAGCATAACTAGTTTTCTTTCCAACATAGTGTAATAGCTTTCATTCTAACTTCATATTTCCAACCAATATCAATGTTTTCATATTTATTTGCTAATCAAAACCATTCAAATACAATTCTAAAACATTTCATATCATTTCTACGAAATATTCACAAAATATACAAAATATACAAACTTTCCACCAAAGCCATATTGCATCCAAAACTTCTAATCTTTAACATACATATTCATAGCATGTTTCCATCTTCCAACTTCATCAACAATCATCATAATTTGCATCTTAACAATTCATTTCCAAAATTATACAAATTTCCCATAACTTCACTAATTTTCCTACAAAAACTTGACAACCAAATTCTCTAACTTGAACTAGAATCCTTCCATTTACATTACAAAACCATAACGACACAACTACATAACTAAATAAAATGATTCATCTCTCCATCAATTTTCCATGCCATACGGCCACATATATATATGCACCATTATGCAAACTTCCAACACACAACATTTTCCTAGTTTTCATTCCATTCTACATACTATAACATCTATAAATCTTCCATAACATGAAAGAAAGCATGAGATTCTTACCTCTTCCAACAAGTTCTCCTTGAACACAAGTTTTCTTGCTCAAAACAATTATATCATCTTGAAGAGGACCTTGAACTTAATAGGAATTCAAGTAGAGACAAATTTTTGAATCAAAGTTGAAGGCTCCAAATTTTTTCTTTTTTTTTTTTTTCTCTCTTCTTTCTTGGCCGAATGGCCTCCTTTTTTTCTGTTTTGTCTTCTTTCTTTCTTTGTTTGTTCTTCCTTTTCTTGAATAAATGACACCCCTCTCTTATATATATATAATTCTCTTAGTCATGTGAGGGGCATTTTTTTATTCAAATTTTCTCTAGATTTTTTTTCTTTCTCTTTTTTTTTTCTAGAGTTTTTTTCTTGAAATTTTTTTTAAAAGATGACTTATTTTTTAGTCATCCTTTTTCTTTATTTTTATTTTTTTGTTTTGGTCACATGGCCAATATGGCCCCCTTTTGGAATGTTCATGAACCCTTTGAAATTCCCATTTTGCCCCTAGCCTTTTTAAATACCATTTCGCCCCTAGCCTTGAACCATTTTCCATTGACCATTTTTGCAATTTCTCTTTTTGCCCTTAACCTTCTCACAATATCTCCATACTAATAATAGTCATAAATAATTGTTACAATGACTTGCACCTTAAAATAATTGTTGAAAATAGTCTCGCCCCTAACTTTCCACGACAACTTTAGGATTTCCAAACGTACAAAACGCGGGCTATAACATCCTCCCCCCCTTTAGAACATTCGTCCCCGAATGTTCAACTAACCTCACGGGGTGCTATAATATTCCGGGGGGGGGGGGGTCTCTCTTTAATCTCTTTTGTACCAATAACGTATATACACAATATGTCTTTATCCCTTAGTACCCATCGCGGTCCGTACAACATAGCAAGATTTCTTATTACTCAACTTGTTTTCCTTTTTTCTTTCTTTATTTCCTTCTCTCTTATTTTACAAGATATCATGTCTTTGGTTTCTTGTATGCACGTTTGGTATCATTATGCCTTATCGATTCATATAATTTTTGTAACATATATTCTCATAATACAATTAATGGCCCATGACACTATTTGCTAATGTCCTATCTCTTATTTCATCCATAGGCGTTGCTTTTCATTTTTCTTTCAAAAATTCGGACTACCAATTGTCGCGATCACTTTTTAAGTCTAACATTATATGCTCTCCCCCTTTTGGGGTTCTACATCAATCTTTGAGTATTCTCGTCTTCGATCTTAGGCTTCATTCCTCGTCTCTCCTTTTCTCACATTGTCCTTTACCAAGTCTTTCTTAGCTTTATGTCTATATGGAATTTGTTACTTTCTTTTTCAAATATCCTTCGTCAAGACTCACCGTTTTCTAACTTTGTAGCGAAAATAGCATCCTTATTTTTATGACATTTATACCATTTGTTTTTAACCTCGAATCTTTGGTGGAATTCGGGGCCTTAATACCGCCGGTATGGGACACACGTACGCTTTTTCATATGACCTTTATCACATAGTCTAAACCCGAGTCAAAGTTTCGGACACATTCAAGCCTATCTAAATTTCGAGGCATCTTCGTAACACGTCCTTTCTTGTGCAATTACCGTCTTTTGCCATTCTTTTCAATCTTCCGTATCATTTGTCCTTCACTAAAAATTCTTATTATCCGAAATCGTACACCACAAATGCCATCAAAACGTTGGAATTTGGTATACAACTTATAATCGCGTTCTTGCCATAGCCTGTTACATGACTCGGGGCGAGTCGGTCTCTCCGGAGACCGGGTAATGTTGTTTTGCCCTTTTCGATCCACAATAATCACCTTTCAATTTCTTATCATTCGAAATCGTACGTAATGGCTACATATCACATTACGCCATGGAACTTTTGTTTCGGAGCTTATTTCATTCTCCTATGACTTGTATCATCACTTGCCTTCCTATGTATGTAAGGCTTACGATCTATGATCGCACGATTTGAGACAGAAAGAAGGTCAACAACCCCTAAATGCCCCGTAGCCTCCTGTTTATAAATGTGGCGCGCTTCACACCATAAACAAGACTCTACCGGACACGACTTTGCAGACAACCCCAAGGATGACCTGCTCTGATACCACTTTGTCACGCCCCAATTCTGATGGGACGTGATGGGCACCCGACCCTTACTTAGGGCGAGCGAACCCTCGGACTTCTTATTATGAATCACGCCAATTTTTTTTTTTTTTTTTTTATATAAAGACAAAGTACAAATTTTTTTCAAATAATTAATTTCATTGCTTTCAAATTACATAAAATATAATCATACAAAACGGATATCCAACACATATAACGTATCGGTGACGGAGCCGCTTACGGACGACAACCAACACCCACGACATTTTGTCTGCAAAGTCTCTAACACGGATCCGAAAGTCATATCATACAAACTCGACTCGGCAACACTCGGGAAAAGTGGAGCTTGCCATCTCCGCCGGAACATCTTCTATAATAACTTGCTAATCATCTGGGAGTACCTGCGCGGCATGAAACGCAGCCCCCGAAGAACAGGGGGTCAGTACGGAATATGTACTGAGTATGTAAAGCCAGAAATAGTGTAACAAAATCATAAACCAATCCAAATGTACGGGAATGCAACTAACAAATCATAATCGAAATCAAACGTGCAGGAGTATATCGGACAGAGCCTTATTATGATCAGAGGTGCAGGAGATTGGTATACAGAATCGTGGTCGGAGTCAGAAGTACAGAAAATACGTACCTTATCCAGAGTATCAAAACACTTACTTTCAGATCATAAATAGCGCAAATCAAAAGCGTCCATAGGGCACAAAAATATGTCAGACGGAACCATAATCAGACTCAGAAGTGCAGGACTATAACAGACAGAACCTTAATCGTAATCGTAAGTACAGTGGTTTAACGGACAGAATCGTAAACAGAATCGGAGGTGCAGAAGGCATACCAGACGAAATCAGAATCAGAAGTACTGAGATATATCGGACAGATCCATAATCGGAGACAGACGTACAGAAGTGTACCAGACAGAACCGAAGTCGGAGTCAGGGGTGCAGAACGAACAGAATACTAACACAGATCATATTACACATGCCAACCTCATATATCACATCAAATACCGGGGGCGGACGGATACCCGCGGCCCCGGGTCACTTATCCACGATACTCGGAGGCGGACATATACCACGGACTCCGATACCTCGGGGGCGGACATATACCACAGCTCCCCGGGTTACATATCATGGCATAATCACAGTACCTCGGAGGCGGACAGATACCACAGCACTCCGGGTCGCATATCGCGGTGCCTCGGGGGCGGACATATACCACAACACCCCGGGCCGCGTGTCATAGCACGGGGGCGGACATATACCACAAGACCCGGCCATATTATCATATAACCACGGTACCCGGAGGCGGACAGATACCACAGCACTCCGAGCCCGGTCAGACATACACATAAATCATAACATCACACACATACAAATCATTTCTTAATACTCTGGGAACTCGGCAAACAAATTCGTATTCCGATTAATCATCATATCATATACCTTTCGGAATGTTTATATCAGGTTACTTATGTCAGAATACTTACATCAAAGTACTGATATCATAATACTTATAGTAAAGTACTTTTGCCAAATATTTACATTAAATTACTTATAAGCGATTTCTTATTTCGAACCGCATATCCATATCGAATATTCACATCGAATACTTGTATCAAATAGTCGTATCGGGCTACTCGTGTCGGAGTATTTATGTCAGAATATTTGTGCCGGACCGTTCATATCAGAGAGGGCCTACGAATCATATCCAAATAATCTTTCTAGGATCGTTTTATACTTCAAACTATGTCATAAGAATCAAGGGATAATCAAGACACTTATCGTTATTTATTGAGGGAGTATCTAAAAGTTTCCTTTAATTATTGCTCAAAACAAATTAGTAACACAATAGGAGCAGATTCGGAATTAGCGGGCCGACCTCCGGTCAAGTCGAGGTGGCGTACCGAATTTTTCGAATATTAGACCCTATGGGAGCATCTGTGAAAGTTTCAAGGCAATCCGGGTTCGTTTGGGAAAGTTATGGAAGTTTAAACATTTGTCCAACAAAATGTAAAGAAAATAATTCAATTATCTTTGAATGAATAGTAACCAAAATTAAACTCGAATTTCGATGCACGAACCTTTCCCGAGGCTCGGACTTCACCTAATATAGCTAAGACATGCCATAAGAAGGAAAGGAAGGACTTTACATACCTTTTCCGCTTTCTACACGTCTCCAAAATCAAGCCTCAAATCCGCCAAAATCTACAATTTGGTTACAATTACCAAATGTTAATTGTAAGACTTTAAGATTTCAATTTCAACCAATACTTGTCTTAATCTTCCAAATAAGTTCACTTATTTTCTGCCGAAATTAATGAGCACCTCCCCGTAAATACACCGTCCCGAGAATTATGGCTCGGCCCAAATATCAACAACCAAACCAACAACAATACCAATAACATCAACAATCGATTTAAAACACCTTCTAACATAAATTGTTTTCTTTTCCAAGTAGTACGACAACTTCCAACCTAAACACTTCCAAACCAATATCAATGTTTTCATATTTATTTGCTAATCCAAAACCATTCAAATACAATTCGGAAACATTTCATATCATTTCTACGAAATATTCACAAAATATACAAGTTATACAAACTTTCCACCAAAGCCATATTGCATCCAAAACTTCTAATCTTCAACATACATATTCATAGCATGTTTCCATCTTCCAATCCATCAACAATCATCATAATTTGCATCTTAACAATTCATTTCCAAAATTATACAAATTTCCCATAACTTCACTAATTTTCCTACAAAAACTTTACAACCAATTCTCAAGCCAACAAGAATCCTTAACCTTCTATTTACATCACAAAACCATAACGACACAACTAATACACTAAATAAAATGAATTCATCTCCCTTCCAATTTTCCATGCCACACGGCCACATACACATAGCACTCCTACACGGCTTACTTCCAACACATAACATTTTTCCTAGTTTTCATTCCATTCTACATACTACCACATCTATAAATCTTCCATACTTGTGAAAGAAAGCATGAAATTCTTACCTCTTCCAACAAGTTCTCCTTGCCAACACAAGTACTTCCTTGCCAAAACAATTATATCATCTTGAAGAGGACCTTGAACTTAATAGGAATTCAAGTAGAGACAAATTTTTGAATCAAAGTTGAAGGCTCCAAATTTTTTTTTCTTTTTTTTTCTTTCTCTCTTCTCCTCTTGGCGAATGGCCTTTCTATTTTTGCTCTTCTTTCTTTCTTTGTTTGTTCTTCCTTTTCTTGAATAAATGATGACTCCCACATATATATATAATTCTCTTAGTCATGTGAGGGGCACATGCCCCTCTCTAGATTTTTCTTTCTCTTTTTTTTTTCTATAATTTTCTTGAAATTTGGCAAAGATGACTTATTTTTGTCATCCTTTCTTTCTTTATTTTTTTTTTTGTTTTGGTCACATGGCCAATATGGCCCCCTTTTGGAATGTTCATGAACCCTTTTGCAAAATTCCCATTTTGCCCCTCGACTTTCCTCAATATTACCATTTCGCCCCTAGCCTTCCACATTATTTCCATTGACCATTTTTGCAATTTCTCTTTTTGCCCTTAACTTCTCACAATATCTCCATACTAATAATAGTCATAAATAATTGTTACAATGACTTGCACCTTAAAATAATTGTTGAAAATAGTCTCGCCCCTAACTTTCCACGACAACTTTAGGATTTCCAAACGTACAAAACGCGGGCTATAACACTTGATCCATAGGTTACTTGTCCAGGGACTACATAGAGGAGCTCCATTTCATCCAGAGCTGCAGCTGTTGGTATTATTCTTTTGTGTACATACATATGGGCATGGCGGGGTCCTGTCCCGTCTATATGATGTTACACACTCTCTTTAGAGGCTCGTAGTTAGTTGTGTATAGTTAGATGTCCTGTAGCCTCGTCGGCTTATATTTTGTATATCATTTTGCTAGCCTTGTTGGCTTGTGTATATGTAAATGGGCATAGCTGATGATGTTGATATAAAGTGCTCTTCCCCGATAAAATTTGTATTATTGATGCACAGGTCGCGAGTTAGCCATGTGGCTCACCTATTTATGGTTGTGAAGGTATGATGAGAGGTGCCCGGGAAGGTTAGCTCCGGGTGCCCATCATGGCGCTCCGGTTGGGTCGTGACAAAAGTGGTATCAGAACAGTCCTGTCCTAGGGTGTGTCTACGAGCTGTGTCCAGTAGAGTCTTGTTTATGGGTGTGTTGTGCGCCATATTTATAAATAGGAGGTTGCGGGCATTTTTAGGATTGAATGAACTTCTTTCTTTTTTAATCGTGCGATAGAGCCATGATATAAGGATTTCTCTTTTCTTAACCGTGTATTATGTATTTCAGAAATACCTGTAAAGCGGAAAGCTACGGCAGCCCAAAAGGGCAAGACAGTGGCAGAAAAGCGGGCCGAAAGAGTACCGCCAACAGATATAGGGGAGGGTGAGTCCCACAATGTGGCTCAATCTCAGTCCTCTCGCTCATTGCCTATTTCTGAGAAGCATGAGGAAGCCTGAGCCCCAGCTCCTCCACCAGATGCTTCGAGCCAGGATGTGAAAGAGCCTATTCATTTACTGACTCAGTTGGTTGCCGTTCAGACCCGGTGGCAAGGTACAGGTCAAGGTGATAGGGCTGTTAGTGCAAGAGCCCGTGACTTTATTTGCTTAAACCCCCCGAAATTTTTTGGGTCAAAGCCGGACAAGGACCCTTAGAGCTTTATTGATGGAATATTGAGGATACTTCGGTTAATGCATGCTTCAGACATTGAATCGGTAGAGTTAGCATCCTATAGATTGCGAGACGTAGCGGTTCATTGGTATAAGATTTGGATGGCTTCAAGGGGAGTTAATGCACCTCCCTCAGTATGGCGAGAATTTGTTGATGCTTTCCTTCAACATTACTTGCCTCCAGAGGTTCGGCGGGCTAGAGCCGATAAGTTCTTGAATCTTAGGCAAGGAAGCATGAGTGCTTTAGAGTATAGTCTCCACTTCAATTCTTTGTCTAGGTATGCTCCGGCCATGGTAGCGGATATGGGTGATCGAGTGCACCGATTTGTGAGTGGCTTGGGGCCATATTTGATGGATAAATGCATGACTGCGTCCCTTCAGGACAATATGTATATTTCACGCTTCAAGCCCATGCCCAGAATTTAGAGGAAAGCCAACAACAACAAAGAAGTGTGCGTGAGCATGACAGAGCGTACAACAAGAGGGCTAGATCTTTGGGTCCGATTAGTGAATTCAGAGGAGGGCAAAGACAGCAGTTTTCTAGGCATTTAGGCCATTCTATGACAAGTGCGCCTCCACGGTTTACAGGCTATAGATTTGATAGACCTATTCACTCCGGGCCAAGTCAGAGTTTTAGGGCTTCAGGTTCTTATTTCAGAGGCAATTCGGGTCAGGCAAGGCCACCCGTGCCACGATGTTCCTAGTGCGGGAAGCTACATTGGGGCCAGTATCGACTTGGCTCAGAGGTTTGCTATACATGCGGTCGGCCCGGCCATATCATGCGTGATTGCCCCTCGATTGGTGGTAGGGGGAGGGTCCAACCTTCAGGATCGGCAGCCGGATCTTCTATCTATACACCCCATGGGGCAGGGTTCACAGGCACCAGTCAGCCATGGTAGAGTTAGAGGGAGAGCTCTTAGTTCTAGTGGTCCTCAGCACCGTATTTATGCTTTGGCTGGGCAACAGGATCTTGAGTCTTCCCCTAATGTCGTCACAGGTATATGGTCGGTATTTTCTCTTGATGTATATGCATTGATAGATCCGGGCTCCACACTGTCATATGTTACTAGATATATTGCGGGTCACTTTGGGGTTAAACCGGAGTCAATCAAACCTTTTGAGGTATCGACACCCGTTGGTGAACCGGCAATAGCTAGTCGAGTATATAGAAATTGTATAGTTGTGATTTGTGACCATCGTACTATGGTTGATTTACATAAGTTAAAAATGGTGGACTTTGATGTTATCATGGGCATGGATTGGTTGGCTTCTTGCTATGCCAATGTTGATTGTAGAATGAAAATGGGTCACTTCCAGTTCCGGGAGAACCAGTTTTGGAATGGAAGAGAAATACAGCGTCCCCGAGAGATAGGTTTATTTCCTATCTCAAGGCAAGTAAAATGATTGCTAAAGGGTGTATTTACCATCTAGTTCGGGTTCAAGATGTAAAAGCCGAATCACTAACTCTTCAGTCTGTCCCCGTGGTGAATGAGTTTCCGGATGTAATCCCAGATGAGCTTCCAGGCCTCCTCCCTCCTGAGCGGGAGATTGATTTATCTATTCTTTGTGCTACCGGACACAAAACCCAAATCCATTCCTCTTTATAGGATGGCTCCCGCGGAGTTAAAAGAGTTGAAGGAACAATTGAAAGACTTGCTTGAAAAATGTTTTATTAGGCCTAATTCCTCCCCGTGGGGAGCACCCGTGTTGTTTGTGAGGAAGAAAGATGGCTCCTTGCGAATGTGCATTGACTATCGGCAACTGAATAAGGTGACGATCAAGAATAAATATCCGCTCCTAAGGATTGACGATTTATTTGATCAACTGCAGGATGCCAAATGGTTTTCAAAAATAGATTTGAGATCCGGGTATCATCAGGTGAGAGTTAGGAAGAAGGATATTCCTAAGACGGCTTTCAGAACAAGATATGGCCATTTTGAGTTCCGCGTAGTGTCAATTGGGCTAACTAATGCGCCGACAGTATTTATGGATTTGATGAACAATGTGTTCAGGACTTTTCTACATTTATTTCTGATCATGTTCATTGATGATATCCTGGTATATTCTCGATCCGAAGTAGAACATGCGGATCATTTACGTACCGTCCTTAAGGTTATCCAGACTCGAGAGTTATTTGCCAAATTTTCTAAGTGTGAATTTTGGTTGAAGTCGATGACCTTTTTGGGGCATGTTAATTCAGCCGATGGTATTCGGGTAGATACCCAAAAGATTGAGGCCTTGAAGACTTGGCCAAGGCCTACAACACCTACGGAGGTCTGTAGTTTTCTGGGCTTAGCAGACTATTACAGGAGGTTTGTAGAAGGCTTTTCTTCTATCTCTGCGCCACTCACGAAGTTGACCCAGAAATTAGCTAAATTTCAATACACGGATGATTGTGAGCATAGTTTCCAGGAGCTAAAGAATAGATTAACTTCTGCCCCAGTCCTGACGCTCCCAGAAGGACCAGAAGGCTATGTTGTCTATTGTGATGCTTCGGGCATTAGATTAGGATGTGTATTGATGCAGCATGGTATGTTGATTTCCTACGCCTCAGGGCAGTTGCGCAAACATGAGAAGAATTACCCAACCCATGATCTTGAGTTAGCTGCAGTGATTCATGCATTGAAGATGTGGAGACATTATTTGTACGGTGCCATGTGGATATCTACACGGATCATAAGAGCCTCTATTATATTTTCAAGAAGAAGGAATTGAACTTGCAGCAGAGGCGATGGTTGTAGTTATTGAAAGATTATGATGTTAACATCCTATACCACCCCGGGAAAGCAAACGTTATGGCCGATGCTCTTAGCTATAGATCCATGGGAATTTTATGCGATGTTCAGCCAGAGAAAAGAGAGTTAGCTCGTGAGCTCCAACAATTAGCTAGCCTAGGAGTTCGGGTAGAGGACTCAGGCAATATGGGAGCTACCATTCAGAATTCAGCGATCTCGTCACTAGTGGTTGAAGTGAAAGAGCACCAGTACGAGGATCTCATGCCAGTTCATTACAGAAATACACTCCCTCAGAAGAAGAAGTCAACCTTTGAGATTTCGGGAGGTGGAGTTCTCCGATGTCGAGGCAGGTTGTGTGTTCCTGAGGTCACAGGGTTACGTCAACAGATTTTGAAAGAAGCCCATTGTTCCCGTTATTCTGTTCACCCCGAAGAAATGAAAATGTATCATGATCTTAATTTCATATATTGGTGGAATGGGATGAAGAAAGATATAGCGGAATTCGTGGCCCAATGTCTTAATTGTCAGCAAGTGAAAATTGAACACCAAAAGCCTGGTGGATTGTTGCAAGCTATGGAAATTTTGACTTGGAAATGGGAAGTAATTAACATGGATTTCATTGCAGGCTTACCCCGTTCTCGATGTAAGTATGATTCATTATGGGTGATTGTAGATAGACTCACGAAGTCAGCTCATTTCTTACCTGTCAGAACTACATATATAGAAGAAGATTATGCAAAGCTTTATGTTAAAGAGATAGTGCGACTTCATGGTGTTCCAGTATCTATTATCTCCGATAGAGGGACTCAATTTATAGCCAATTTCTGGAAAACTTTCCAAGAAGGTTTGGGGACTCAGGTGAGTCTTAGCATGGCATTTCACCCGCGGAGGCGATGGGCAAGCGGAGCGGACCATTCGGACCTCGAGGATATGCTACGGGCATGTATATTGGATTTTGGAGGTAGTTGGGAGATCACTTACCGCTTGTTGAATTTACCTATAACAACAGTTATAATTCTAGCACCTAAATAGCCCCGTATGAGGCTTTATATGGGTGCAAGTATAGATCTCCAATTGGGTAGTTCGATGTAGGAGAGACTAATTTGATAGGGCCAGACTTGATCCAGCAAGCTATAGAGAAAGTCATGCTTATACAGGATCGATTATTAACAGCTCAGAGTCGTCAAAAATCCTATGTAGATAATTGTCGAAGGGACTTAGAGTTTCAAGTGAAAGATTAGGTATTCTTGAAGGTGTCGCCAATGAAGGGCGTCATGAGATTTGAAAAAAAGGACAAGCTTAGTCCTCGGTATATTGGACCTTATGAGATTGTACGCAAGGTCGGCCAAGTGGCCTATGAATTAGATCTACCTTCGGATTTGGGGTCAGTCCATCCAGTTTTCCATGTATTGATGCTTCGTAAGTGCATTGGAGATCCTTATAGATTTGTACTGGTAGATGATGTTCAAGTCACCCAGCAATTATCCTACGAAGAAGTTCCCATTGCCATTCTAGATAGGCAAGTACGGAGACTCAGAACCAAAGATGTAGCTTCAGTTAAAGTTTTATGGAGAAATAATAATAGAGAGAAAATGACTTGGGAAGCAGAAAAAGACATGAAGTTCCGGTACCCGCATTTATTTCCACCGCCAGAGAAGACTCAAGCAGAGACACCATTGTCCTCAGGTATGTAGTGCTTTCCTTGATGTTTTCCTGGTCGTGTGTGGCCATGGTTATTGATGTTATTCTTGTAGCCCTGTGAGGCAGTGTATTTTGGGTTGCTGTGACAGGATGGTAGTGCCATTTTATAGGGGAAACTTTGGCAAAATTGTTATAGAATCCCCAAGAACCTAACATCCGAGGACGAATGTTCCTAAGGGGGAAAGAATGTTACATCTCAGAAATTTCAGATTTGTTGCCTTGTGAGTAGGCTAACGTGAGCTTAAGGTGATGATGAAACCCTTATGAGATTAAGGAAAGTATTAGATAGCTTAAGGTGCATACTATAAGATTTCGAAGTCATAAGAATATGTGAAGTTTAGTTGTTGAAGGAAGGGAAATGTAAGTCGTGCTCGGAAAGGTTTTTGCTATAATTGAGCTAATATTTATTTAGAAATATCTTGAAGGGCTGCTATAAGGCCTATTGTATGGTTAATGAAGTGTTATATAAGTGCCAAGAAGGTTCCACTGGGATAGGAAGTTAAATGAGTCGATGAGAATGAAATTCAGAATTCCCAGTTGTACGGCCATTTGTACGGACCGTATAAATTATATGGCCCGTATAATGGTCCGTAGATTCCTTAAAAGAAGGGTGTCCCCTACTGAGATTATACGGTCCTATTTCTATGGACCGTATAAATTATACGGCCCATATAATTGGTCGTATAATGGGGTCAGGTCAGATTTTTATTTTATAAACATGGCCGACCATCACTCCATTTTTCATTTCCCACTTTCTCTAAACTCTTCAAAGCTCTAAAAACCCTTCTCTAAGCATCTTACACTCAAACTCAAGAGATTACAAAGATCAAATAGCAAGAATCGAAGTGTTCATGTGTTAGAAGGCTTCCTAGGGTTGGTAGATTTCAAGAAATTCTTGGGTAATGAAGCTAGGGTTCTTGCACAAGTTGATAGCTGCTCAAAAGCCTGTTCCTATGGGATAGAAAGGTTAGTTTTCATGCTTATTTCATGTTATTAAGAATGCTTCGTTGTAACAAAACTTAGATGAACGGAGAAATGTAGAGGATGAGTTCTAAACATGGATTTCATGATGTATATGAGTAGTAAATTAATTTGAGTCATGATTCCTAGCATGATGTAGATATGTTCTTGTTATAAAGGACAATAATGGTGATGAGGAAGCGTTGTATGAAAATGTGCAAAAGTTGGTATGAAGTTACTAGTATGAGTTGAATATGAGAGTGAATATTGAAGGCTTAATGTAATGCGATTACTTGATTATGATATTGTCGATGTTTGGGAGCTGTATAGTAATATAGTGGAAGTCGATGAAATAGGGGAAATGCTTCCCAATTTTCATTAGATCATGAATTATTCTAGTTTGGGTTTAAGAGTATCGTTAAGGCTTAACTATGGTATGACTCCTTCTAAATATAGATTTCTCAAGCTTCGACGGTGAACTTTAAGTAGTTAAGAAGATGACGAGATATGTAAGGCTAACCCTTCTTTCATTAAGGCATGATTCCTTTGCTATATACCATCTCATGGGTTCCAAAATGTCTTCTAAATGACTCCATCCCTAGAATTACTAAAGCTCATGATTCTCGCTATATTCACGGTGCTATAGCCTCCTTTATATGATAGTAGATCCTCCAAGGAAAGAAGTAACGAAAACGATAATGACGATGATGTTGTTGATACTTATGGAGTAGTATGTACACGTGTATAAGTATATATAGCTATTATGTAACACCGAGCTTCTATCGCCGGGTATAATACCTATCACGCGCATACCACTGCAGTTGGGTACGGATGACACTGAGCCTTGGTAGGGCCAGGTTTGTATAATACCAAACCTTATCATGGTCAGGTATGTAAGACACCGAACCTCTATGGTCGGGTATGATGCTAAATGTATGAATGTATGAAATGGAAGTTTCCCATTAAAAAGAGGGTAAGTAAATATGACGAACATCGCTAGAGTTATACCTAGCTCTTTCATTTCATGATTCGTCTATCTTATGTTATTTCTTATGCTTCCATTATGCTATTGATTATGCTTTACATACTTAGTACATTATTCGTACTGACATCCTTTTGTTTGTGGACACTACGTCATGCCCGTAGGTAGACAGGGAGACAGACTTGATCCATAGGTTACTTGTTCAGGGACTGCATAGAGGAGCTCCATTTCATCCGGAGCTGCAGCTATTGGAATTATTATTTTGTGTACATATATATGAGCATGGCGGGCTCCTGTCCCATCTATATGATATTACACACTCTCTTTAGATGCTCGTAGTCAGTTATGTATAGTTAGATGTCTTGTAGCCTCGCCGGCTCATATTTTGTATATCATTTTGCTAGGCTTGTCGGCTTGTGTATATGTAAATGGGCATAGTTGATGATGTTGATATAAAAGTGCTCTTGCCCGATAAGATTTGTATTATTGATGCACAGGTCGCGAGTTAGCCATGTGGCTCACCTATTTATGGTTGTGAAGGTATGATGAGAGGTGCCCGGGAAGGTTAGCTCCGGGTGCCCATCATGGCCCTCCGGTTGGGTCGTGATAAAAGTGGTCTCAAATTTCTTTCATGATTCTTTTGTATATGTTGTTTTCATGCCTCACGTACTCAGTACATTATTCGTACTGACTCCCCTATTGCTTTGGGGGCTGCGTTTCATGCCTGCAGGTCCCGAGATACAGGTTGGTGATCCATCTATTAGGATGTCAGCTCAGCAGATGAGGTTGATGCACTCTATTTGTTCCGGAGATGCCAGGAGTCAGTATGGTCTTATGTATATTTAGGTATGCACATATGTATGGGTATGGCGGGGCCTTTTCCCGGCCAAGTTATGTTATGTTTTTCAGTAGAGGCTTTTAGACAGTTATGTACTGTTATATGATGTCTAGACTTGAGGTTTCATATGTTGGCACAGGTGGTTATGATAACCTTATCAGCTCATGCAGTACGTCTTGTATATTCATATCGATGAGTTTTTCAGACTATTTGATGCACGCATGTGTCCTTATGAGTTTATTGAGTCATATGATGGCCCTATCGGCCTGCCTATGTCTATGTTGAGGTAACAGATGTATGTCAGATGGTACTTGACTAGTACGGTCAGGTGCCCATCATGGCACTCCAGTTTTGGGTCATGACAAAAGTGGTATCAGAGCAGTTTGGTCCTAGGCTTGTCTGTAAGTTGTATCTAGTAGATTCTTATTTTTTGGTGTGTTGCGCACCACACTTATAAACAGGAGGCTGCAGGGCATTTACGATGGTTACCTTTCTTTCTGTCCTAGATCGTGCGATAGAGCTAAGTTACAGGATATAATATTTCCAACCCTAACCTTGATTGTTTTGTAGTTGTGAGATGGCTTCTATGGGGAAGAAGGCTGATAGTCCAGGGTCTTCCATGTATAATTTGAATTTTCTAGTAGATTTTTATAGTTTTTAAGAGAGTTTATTGTATGTCTTTTACAGGTTTTGAAGATTTGATAAGTTTACAAGTCCCGAACCAAAAAAAGAAGAAGATGAGTTTACAAGTTAGTGCAAGATTTTATGACTTAAGTTGGTTATCATTTTGCTGGGATTTTTAGGCAAGTTTTATATTTGTGTGAAGACTGTAATGGCATATTGTGGTTGTGCCATGCTGCATTGCTACTGATGGATGTTATTTTTGTAATTAATTATATATGAAAGCATGAGATGATTGATATTTGTCTACATGCAATTGATATTTGTGTTGTAAAAAGGGTAATATTTTGGGAAAATAGTACCAAAAGAAAATATATTATTTATGGCCAGAAATATTGTAAACAAAAACTTTTATCGGCCAGATTTCTTGTCCTCAAAAGCATTTTAGGACCAAACACTAAAAATATGTAGCTACCAGAAAGGGGACCAAATAACTATTTAAGGACCAGAAATATGGTCCCTAAAGGCATTTTAAGGACCGGCAAGAATCTAGTCCCTAAAATCCTAGAGCGACCAGTTGCAAAATCTCGTCGCTATTGACTTTGAAGGACCGGTTTTAGACTTTTAGGGACCAAATTTCCCTTTGTTAATAGCCATTTTTCTTGTAGTGATATATACAGATCATAACAACCTTCAGTAAATGTTCAAGCAGAAGGAGTTGAATTCGCGTCAGAGGCGATGGTTAGAGCTGTTGAAAGATTATGATGTTGACATTCTGTAGCACCCAGGGAAGGCAAATATAGTGGCCGATGCCCTTAGTCGTAGATCCATGGGCAGCCTAACTTATTTGCGGCCAGATAAACAGGAGTTAGCTTATGAGCCTTCATCAGTTAACTAGCCTAGGAATTCGATTATTGGACTCAGGCGATACATGAGTTACGATTAAGGATTCAATGACATCAACCATAGTAGCTAAGGTTAAAGAGCGCCAGTACAAGGATCCCATGCTCATCCATTATCGGGATACAACTCCTCAGAAGAAGAAATCGCCATTTGAGGTTACTGGTGTCACGCCATTTGAGGTTACTGGTGTCACGACCCGACTAGGGCCATGACGGGTATCCGGGGCTAACCATCGAACACCGCTCATTCTGCTACTCATCTACTCTTATTCATAACATATATATACTCATAATCATAGAAAACTATCATCATTTGAAACATATTCACTTTTATAAACATAAGCCCTTCGGCTATCAAAATAATATATATACATATACATAAAGTCTGTGAGACCATACTACCCACACTGCGTATCTACGAGCCTCTACTAGAGTACTAGACATATGGACGGGACAGGACCCCGTCGTACCCAAAATATATGTACACACAAAAATACGCTCAAAATAGTACCTCGGAATAAAGGAGGGCTCTTGTAAATTGGCCGACGCTCCTATAAACCGCACCGTTCTCCGCCACGTGGGCATGAACACAGCGTCCAAAAAAAAGGCCGTCAGTACAAATATTGTACTGAGTATGTAAGGCATAAGCAATAATGAAACATCGATGAAATGAGGAGGCATCAAATGAGGAGCAATCTATGACTGACTGAATCATTAAAGAAATAATGCAAGCTGGCTTCCTTTCGTACTCATCATCATATCATATATGCATAAATGTATAAGCTGCCCGACCATATAGGTACGGTGTGATAATCAATAACATTAGAATTAGCATTAGCCTGCGTCCAGGCCTCCCGCGTCCGGGGTACCATCTCATGCCGCCCACTATAAAAAATCCCCATGCCATCTGGCCATGGTGTATAGCTGCCCGCCTTGGCGGTGACTGCTCGGCCATATAGGCGCGGTGTAATATCATCATATGCTCATCATAGTATGCTCATTATAATATACTTATCATAACTTATCATAATGCATGCATAGAGACTCATAGATAATCATACTTTATCGGGGTGACATAAGGTCGCGGACCCCCAATTTCATTATGGAGCATTCATAAGCATTCTGCCTCACCTTGAAGGAACAAACATAAGGTGAGTGTATATAATGATCATCATCAATAGATTGTAAATAGCATCATATCATGGGCTATAGCTTCTTTAGACTTAAACTTATCATCATCTTTAACGTACTCATAATACATCTCTTATTTCATATAGTTATTCGTGAACATAGACTCTTAGCTTTCTGGAATATAGGACATTCATGAGAAAGGAGGGAATTCATGCCATAAGATTCATGCCTTAGAAAGAAAGGATTAGCCTCACATACCTTTGTCGTTTAACTATTCTATCGCTTGCTCGTCCTCCTTTAATGCACTCGTTTATACCTTCAAGGGAATTCGTATCGACATTAGCTAGACAATCGTGAGGATGTACTTACTAAAGCTAGAGAAAATTGGGCAGCATTTCCTTTGTTTATACTACTTTCCTCCGTATTCCATATCAACTCCCAACATTCATAACAACAATCACAATATCATAAACAATAAGCATCATTTGATTATATTGCCCACATTTCACAATTTCACTCCAAATCCTCCATAATCATGACCAAAATCCATTATCGCGTTCTTTCTCATACAATACTTATTCCATGTTCTAAACGTCATTTATAACGTATTTATAATCTCAACATATCCATTTTCATAATTCAATCCAACTACTACTCAACCATGATACTATTCACACACTTATGACCCATCTTCTATATTCTTCTACAATCCAAGTATTTCAACCTATCAACACTTCAAACAACATGGAAATATCATGAAACTCATCTTAGATGATGGAGGAACAAGCCTTGAATGGTAATACACCTCTTGCACCAAAACCCTATTTCACCTCTCTTGGGATTTTCTTGGTTTGGATGACTTTAATGGGTTTCTAACTCTTGATTCTTGTTGGTTTGATGAAGTTGATCATCAATTTCCTTTGAATTCTTATGGTTGAAGTGTTTGGAGTGTTCTAGAGGCTTCTTGAGTTGTGGAGATGAAAAATGAAATGAATTGAAATGAAGGAGAGGTCCCTTATATTATTTCACATTCAGGCCCGACTGGAATATACGGACCAACATACGGTCCGTATAATTTTTACTGGCCGTTTGTTTGGATCGTATATTTGGTCCAGTGAAGCATACCATTCTGGGCTGAATCTACTGCTAGACATAAGGTCCATAGATTTTATACGGCCAGTATGTCTGGCCATATGTTGCCCAGTTTTTCGAGACTTGTTCTCGTCGACTCGTTTGATCTCCGATCCTTATGGAACCTTCTTAACACTTGTTTAACACTTCATTACCATTCTAAGGGATGTTATAACTCTTCCTTAAGGCATCATGAAAACATTATTAACTCGATACTCGTAAACCATGTCCGACACACGACATATGACTTACTTTCCTTAACAACTTCCCCTCCTTATCTTGAATGTCTTTGGAAATCTTAATTAGGACCCTCAAATGCTATTTCTTACTTATCAAAATGTCGTATACATTATACCCTTCGATGGCCTATTCACTGTATGCTAACGGGAAATTTTCCAAGGTGTAACAACTGGAGATGGAGTCCTCATATATTGAGGCAGACTATGTGTTCCTGATGTTACAGGATTACGTCATCAGATTATGGGAGAGGCTCATTACTCCCGTTATTCTATTCATCCAGGTCTGGCGATGATGTATCGTGATGTCAAAGAAGTGTTCTGGTGGGACGGTATGAAGAAAGATATAGGTAAGTTTGCACCTCAATGCCCTAATTGCCGGCAGGTTAAGATTGAACACCAGAAGCCCAGTGGGCTGCTGCAGAGTATAGAGATTCTGACATGGAAATGGGAGGTGATCAATATGGATTTCATTACAGGCTTTCCCCGTTCTCAACGTAAGTTTGATTCGATATGGGTGATTGTTGATAGGCTTACAAAGTCAGCACATTTTCTACCTATCAGGGCTACTTATTCTGCTGAGTATTATGCGAAGTTATATATCAAGGAAATAGTATGACTTCATGGTATTCCAGTATCTATTATTTCATATAGAGGTGTAGAGTTCACAGCTAACGTTTGGAAATCTTATCAGAAAGGATTGGGAACACAGGTGAGTCTTAGCACAACATTCCTTCCCCTGACAGACGGACAGGCTGAGCGTATAATTCAGACGCTTGAGGATATGTTACAGGCATGTGTGATAGACTTTGGAGGTAGTTGGGATGGTCATTTTCCATTTATTGTGTTCGCATATACTAATAACTACCATTCTAGTATTCAGATGGCCTCGTATGAAGCCTTATATAGATGGAAATACAGATCACCTATCGGATGGTTTGAAGTTGGAGAATCTAAGTTGATAGGACCAGATTTGATCCAGGAGGCAGTTGATAAGGTTAAGTTTATTCAGGAAAGGTTATTGGCTGCCCAGAATTGCCAAAAGTCTTATGTAGATAATCGATGACTAGATTTGGAGTTTCAGGTAAATGACTGGGTATTCCTAAAGGTATCGCCAATAAAGGGTGCTATGAGATTTGGTAAGAAGGGAAGGGTTAGCCCTAGATACATTGGACCTTACAGGAATATATGAAGAGTGGGCCAGGTGGCCTATGAGTTAGATCTTCCTTCAGACCTAGAGTCTGTACATCGATTTTCCATGTGTCTAAGCTTCGTAAGTGTATTGGACATCCTTCCAGAGTTGTACCTTTTCATAATGTACAGATTATAGAGCAGTTATCATATAGGGAAGTCCCTATTGCCATCTTGGATCGACAGGTTCGTAGATTGAGAACCAAGGATGTGGCATCGGTGAAGGTGCTTTGGAGGAACAAGAATGTTAAGGAGATGACTTGGGAAGCTGAGGAAGATATGAAGTCTAGATACCCTCATTTGTTTTCAGCTCCAGAGCAGATGCAAACTATGACACCATCGTCTTCAGGTATGTAATTATTTATCAGCTACTCTTGTTGGTCGTATGGGACCATTGTTGTTATTGATTATTATGGCGTTGTTTGGTATTGTATAGTTTGGTTTGTTGTGTGGTAGGCTGGTAGTTGTATAGTTACAGAGGAGACTCTGTCAAAATTTCTATAAGATTCCTAAGAGTATAATATTCGAGGACGAATGTTTTTAAGGGGGGAAGGATGTTACACCTCATAGCTTCATATGATAAGATTCCTCGTATGTTAGTCGTTCTAGTCTTGGACTGGGATTACCTTTTAGGTTATGTAACACTAAACATGTTCATGTTATGTATGTGAAGGTTTAAGTTCATGTTTAGTAAGTATTGGAAGGATTAGAGGTGAAACGAATCGAAGAAAACAAGTTTGTTTGAAGACCGTTGACGCCCCATTTGACAGACCGCAGACTGTATGACCGCCCATCAAATGGTGGCTCCTCTATTTTAAAACAATCATAGATAGGTCATGTTGGTTGGACCGTTTGACGGTCCATTTGACGGACCACAGACAGTTTCACGGTCCGTCAAAGTGGCCGTCAAATTATGTTGGCGAGATTTTATGTGAAGCTTTATATTTTTTTTTCCTCATTTGGATTCATTATTCTCCTATTTCAGACCCTAAGGCACCCCAAAACTCTCTCCCCAAGTCCATATACTAATCAAGGCCAAATCGGAGAAATTCAAGAGATTCAAGTGCCAGAAAACTCACTAGGGTTGGTGGAGTTCAAGTATCTCTTTGGTGTTGAAGTTGGAGATTTTAGCCTAGTAAAGTAAGTTGATCCAAGCTTGTTCTTATGTTGTTAAGTTAAGGTTTCATCTCTATTACATGTTCTTGAGGTTGTTTGATTGTTATACAACTTGATTGAAGGAAGAAAGTGAAAACGGAAGTTCAAATATGGATTAGAGACCATGTTGAGTTTATGGACTGTTTTGGTCATGTTGTTGTTGTGTTATTGAGATTATTTCCTTGTAGTTGGATATTAGTTGTTGTTTTTGTCATGTTTTTATGATTTTGCTAGAAGGGTATGTAGGGAGGAGGTGCATAAATACCATATACGAAGTGTATATTGGGCTTTTGAGGTATAACTTGTAATACTTGTTGAAGTAGGTATAACGGGCTTGTATGAGCTTGTGGTTGTTGTTGTTGGCTGCGGTGCATGTTGTTGTAGCCAAGGAATAAGGGGAAATGCTGCCTGTTTTATTTTAGAATCTAATTTTTGTTTGATATATGTGATATACTAGTGCCGTCTAAGTTCGTATGTGCATTCCTTTTGGTATAGGATTGGCACACTAGTTGTGGGAAGTTCATTGTTGGGTTGCTTGGATGACGTGAGGTATGTTGAGGTTAACCTTCCTTCTTTTGGCATGATCCTTATGAACAGAACATACACGTAACATTATTTCATAATGATTCTACCCTTAGAAGCTAGGGATGTCCATGTTTATTCATGATCTAGAAATGTTGATTTCAGTAAGTACTCTTTCTGATTCAGTATGATCTATATAGTCTTTTGTTGATGAAAATGTTAATACATAATGACTTTCAGAGGTGTAATGATCTTATGTCACTCCGACAGATTTGGGATGTACTCTTATTATAGTTATGCATTGCATTTTATATATATATATAAGCATGTACAGACCTATGACCCCTCAGACGTTATATACGCGTATATTTTGTATTATATATATATATATATATATGGGGTATAGGGAAGGTGACGGGATTATATATGCACTACCACCTGATCAGCTGGTCACATGATGATAATGATGATGATGATGATGATGATGCCCACAGAGGCTTGACAGGCGTTATATATGCATATATATATATATATATGACCTCTTACATGCATGCACAGTATTTATGTACATCATTGGCCCCCGTAGGCTCCTCTTTAGCTGACATTAGAGCACTCCTCTTGTTCCGGAGTTGCCGATATACTTTTGGTATGTAATTTTTTTGTGTACATAAGGGTATGGCGGGGCCTTGTCCCGACCTTTTTATGTCAAATACTCCAGTAGAGGCTTATAGACAGTCATGGTATGGTTAGACTAGTGTGACCAATTCGGTCTATATTTTACTATATAGTCTTTCATGACAGCCTGGTCGGCTTTTATAGTTTGGTCCAACATAGTTGCATAGCATGTCTTCTTGGGCTCATTCCTTTTTAGCATATCTCTTATATGATTTAGCAGATTTTTATCTAGTGACCCAGAGGTCCACTCTTGTTTATAATCATGGTAGGAATGCATGTTTAGCGGTGCTCGACAGGTAGGGCCCGGATGCCCGTCATGGCCCCTCTAGTTTGCGTCGTTACAATTTTTACTCTTAGTAGTCCTTGTGTGCAAGTGACATCAGATTTTGGGGTTAAGTGTAATAACTTTTAAGTATTTTATCTAAGATTGTTTAAGACTTGAAATTGGATTGTATGACTCATTTTTGCTTTCAGTTTTTCGCTTAATAAAGGTATATTAATAGCTTGTGTTAGCTTACTAGCACGGTGGGCCTAGTGCCATCACGAACTGAGATTTTAGGTCGTGACAAATTGGTATCAAAGCGCTAGGTTAATCGATCTCCCCGATTCTAGGACATTATCTATTAGAGTCTTGTAGATGGGTAAGAAGAGCTCCGTACTTATCTTCAGAAGGCTATAGGACATTTAGGAAACTTCCATTCTTTCATTCCTCATCGTGTGTGTTTCATTCGGTTAAGTTCTAAACTTCATTGTTCCAATCTCTCACAGATGGTGAGGACACGTTCTCGAGCTCGCATGTGAGCAGCTAGATGTGATGTTACGTGGTATGATACAATGTATGTCACCGTGATAAGGATGCGTAACCAACTTCATATTTCAGCTATTACATGAAGACTCGATTGAGTGGAATTATGATTCAGATTCTTTAGTTCGGTGATATCCCTAGGGAATGGAAAAGATGGTGAAAATGACTACATAATAGCCAAGTTTCAGCGGTTAGTGGAATAACCATGTGATAAGCATTGCAGCTTTGAAGACCACGTTTGAGGGGTTTCATCATGACATAAAGGTTTCTTGAGATACAACAAGATGGGACATGTACGAATATTCTGAAGGCGAAGGAAAACTTGGATATATCAGTTGATTGGATGAAAGGAATAGTTGATGAGGTTGTGAAGAGAAGTTTGGAAAGCGTATGAACATGAAAGATCACCTTTGTTGGTAAGGTATTGTTATAGCCCGTATATTGTACGTTTGGAAATTCCAAAGTCGTCGTGGAAAGTTAAGGGTGAGACCATTTTCAGAAATTATCTTAATGAACGAGTTGTTATAAATATTATTTATGACTATTATTAGTATGGAAATATTGTGAAAGGTTAAGGGCAAGAAGAGATTCGCAAAATGGGCCGTGGAGATAATGCGGAAGGTTAGGGACAAAATGGTAATATTGAGGAAAGCCGAGGGGCAAAACGGGAATTTCACCCAAGTTTCATGAAAATTCCAAAGAGGCCATATTTGGCCATGTGACAAAAAAAAAAAAAAAGAAGGAAAAATTAAATAAAGGGATAAGATGACAAAAAAAATAAGTCATCTTTTGCTAGGAAATTTAAAGAAAATTCTAGAGAGGCATGTGCCTCTCACATTATGGGGAAATCATATATATATATATATACATGGTCTTCTAATTTAAGACAAAAAGAGGATGAACAAAAAAAAAAGAAGAGAGAAAGAAGAGAAAGAGGCTCACGGCCTTGGAGAGAAAGAGGAAAAAAAAAAGAAAAAATTTCCAAGTCCTTCAATCTTGATCCAAAAATCTCTTTCTTCTTGAATTCTTACTAAGCTCGAAATTCTCTACAAAGTGGTATAATTAGTTTGGCAAGGAAGTATTTGTGTTGGCAAGGAGAACTTGTTGGAAGAGGTAAGAATTTAATCCTTTTTACTATGTTATGAAGGTTTGTTTGTGTTGTAGTATATGGGAATGAGTAGAATTTATGGAAATATGGAAGGTTGCAAAGTGGGTGTGAATACATGCATGTGGCCGTGTGTGTGTGGTATGTTGTATGGTTGAGATGAGTTGAATTTTATGTTGTGTTCTAGTTGTGGGTATTGGAAATTATATTAGAAATGAAAGTTGAATGAAAATTGGATGAAGTTGGAGAATGGCATGTTGGCCGTGGGTTATGTTGTGATGGAATAATGATGGAATTAATTTTGTTTAATGTGTTAATTGTGTTGTTGTGACCCTTATAAGGTGAATGAAAGTAAAATGGTTTAAGTTGGCATTGGAATGGAATGTAGAAAAATTTTGTCATTTTAGGGTGATTTTATGATATTATGGAAATGAAGTTTTCAGGTGCAAATTATGATCATGGTTGATGAACTTGGAAGACGGAAACATGTTACGAATAAGTATGCTAAGGATTAGAAGTTTTGGATGCAATATGGCTTTGGTGGAAAGTTTGTATAACTTGTATATTTTGTGAATATTTTGTAGAAATGATTTGAAATGTTTCCGAATTTTATTTGAATGGTTTTGGATTGGCAAATAAATATGGGAACGTTGACATGAAGTTGGAAGTGTGAAATTGGAATAGGAGTTATTGCATAATGTAGAAAGGAAGAGCATTTATGTTAAAACATATTTTGTCGTGATTCTTGGTATTGTTGGTATTGTTGTTGGTGTTGTTGTTGATATTCTGGGCCGAGCCATATTCTCGGGACAGAGTAATTACGAGGGGAAATGCTGCCCAAATTTTTGTAGACAAGTGAAGAATGGAAGAGTCGAAAGCAAAAAGTCTACTATTGACAATTGGTAAACATGACCATTTGCAAATTCGGGCGAAACGGGATTCGAGATTGAACGAGCATAAGACGTCCGAAAGGTATGTAAGGCTCACCCTTTCCTTCCTTTGGCATGTCCTAGATGTACTAGGTTTGGATCTCGGTCTCGGGGATCATTACGTTCTCGGAAATCTGAGTTTAATGTTGGTTACTATTCATTCAGTACAATTGAACTACCTTTCTCCCTTTTGTTGGAAAAATGTTCAAACTTCCATAATGTTCCCAAACGAACTCGGATTACTTTGAAACTTTCATATATGCTTTCATAGAATCTAAAGTTCGTAAAATTCTGTATGCCACCTCGACTTGACCCGAGGTGGGCCCGCTAATTCCGAATCTGCTCCTATTGTGCTACTAATTTGTTTGAGCAATAATTAAAGGAAACTTTTAGATACTTTCTCTCAATAAATCACGATAAGTGTCTTGATTATCCCGGATTCTTATGACATAGTTTGAAGTATAAGACGATCCTAGGAAGGTTATTTGGATATGACTCGTAGGCCCTCTCTGATGTGAATATGTGAATATTACGATATGGATATGCGGATTCGAAATAAGAAATCAGTTATAAGTAATTTAATGTAAATATTTGGCAAAAGTACTTTACTATAAGTATTTTGATATCAGTACTTTGATGTAAGTATTCTGACATAAATAACCTGATATAAACATTCCGAAAGGTATATGATATGATGATTATTTTGTGAATGATTGCTTGTTACTGGAATACGAATTTGTTTGTTGAGTTCCCAGAGTAATAAGAAATGATTTGTATGTGTGTGATATTATGATTTAAGTGTATGTCTGACCGGGCTCGGAGTGCTGTGGTATATGTCCGCCTCCGGGTACCGTGGTTATGTGATAATGTGCGGCCGGGGGTCTTGTGGTATATGTCCGCCCCCGTGCCATGACACGCGACCCGGGGTGCTGTGGTATATGTCCGCCCCGAGGCACCGCGATGTGCGACCCGGAGTGCTGTGGTATCTGTCCGCCTCCGAGGTACTGCGATTATGCCACGATATGTGACCCGGGGAGCTGTGGTATATGTCCGCCCCCAGGTATCGGAGTGCTTGTGGTATATGTCCGCCTCCGAGTATCGTGGGTAAGTGACCCGGGGTGCCGTGGTATCTGTCCGCCCCCGGTATTTTGATGAAATATATGAGATTGGCATGTGTAATATGATCTGTGCTGGTATTCTGTTCGTTCTGCACCTCCGATTCTGTTTACGATTCTGTTCGTTAAACCACTGTACTTACGATTACGATTAGGGTTCTGTTGGTTATAGACCTACACTTCTGAGTCTGATTATGATTCTGTCTGACGTACTTTTGTGCCCTATGGATGCTTTTGATTTGCACTATTTACGATCTGAAAGTAAGTGTTTGGATACTCTGGATAAGGTACGTATTTTCTGTACTTCTGACTCCGACCACGATTCTGTATACCAACCTCCCGCACCTCTGATCATAATAAGGCTCTGTCCGATATACTTCGATTATGAATCGTTAGTTGCATTCCCGTACATTTGGATTGGTTTATGATTTTGTTTCACTATTTCCGGCTTTACATACTCAGTACATATTCCGTACTGACCCCCTGTCTTCGGGGGCTGCGTTTCATGCCGCGCAGGTACTCCCAGATGATTAGCGGCCGTTACAGAAGATGTTCCAAGATGGGTTGGGCTCCACTTGCTCCTGGAGTGTTGCCGAGTCAGAGTTTGTATGATATGTTTTCTGGATGGATGTTAGAGACTTTGCAGACAGCGTCGTGGGTGTTGGTTGTCAGTCCGTAAGCGGCTCCATCAGCCGATACGTTATATGTATTGGTTCTGTTTGACTACCGGTTTTATGTAATTTGAAAGCAACGAAAATTATTACTGAAAGTTATATTTTGCATTTTATCTTTATTTAAAAAAAAAAAAAAAAAAAAATTTAATTTACGTGCGTAATAAGAGTCTGTGGGTTCGCTCGGCTCCGGATGTGGGGTCGGGTGCCCATCACACCCTAATAAGGTTAGGGTGTGACAAAGTGGTATCAGAGCGAGGTCTGTCCGTGGGGTTGTCTGCAAAGTCGTGTCCGGTAGAGTCCCCGTTTATGGTGTGAAGCGCGCCACACTTATAAACGGGAGGCTACGGGCATCTAGGAATTGTTGACCTTCTTTCTCCGTCATAAATCGTGCGATAGAGCCTTAAGTTCCATAGGAGAATGAAATAAGAAATTCCGTCCGTAAGCCTTACATACGATGGAAGGAAGTAAGTGTGGATACATTTGACCGTTACTCCGAGAATAAAGTTTTGGATGGAAAGAATGTGATATGAAGCTATATACTCCGTAAGGTATTGATGGCATTCGTGGTGTACAGACTTCGGATAATAAGAATTTGTGAAAGTAATATGGAAGACTGAAAAGGGCAAAACGGTAATTGTACAAGAAAGGACGTGTTACGAAAATGCTTCAGAATCTGTGAAACTTTGACTGACTCCAGATTATGTAATAAAGGCCATATGAAAAAGCGTATGCGATTATATCAGTAGTAAAGCACCGAATTCCACCAAAGATCCGAGGTTAAGCGTGCTCAGGCGGGAGCAATTTCAGGATGGGTGACCCCCTGGGAAGGAAGTAAGAAATTCCAAAGATTTAGTTGCAAAGGACAAATGAGAAACCAGAGTGGCCTAAGTGAAGTCAGACTATATGAGATGATTGGAGACCACAAAAGGCTACGCGAGATGCGGGAAAGTGCCCGATTAAAGAAGAAATGAAAAGTATGTCATGGTTTTGAAATTTGGATAGGCTTGAATAGTGTCTGGAAGTATTCTGTGGGTTAGTTGATACTAATTATATATGTCTATGTGTACGAACATGTATGATATCCCATATGTGAAGGCATCGACAGAAAGTGAAGAGAAAACTTATGGTAAGAAATTTTGCTATGTTGTGCGCAGAGTCGAAAGGAAGAACTGTTGGTTTATGAAGGAACCCCTCCCGAAGTGCTACAAGACCCCGTGAGGTCAATTGAACATTCGAGGACGAATGTTCTAAAGGGGGAGAATGTTATAGCCGTATATTGTACGTTTGGAAATTCCAAAGTCGTCGTGGAAAGTTAAGGGTGAGACCATTTTTAAATTATCTTAATGAACGAGTTGTTATAAATATTATTTATGACTATTATTAGTATGGAAAATATTGTGAAAGGTTAAGGGCAAGAAGAGAGATTCGCAAAATGGCCGTGGAGATAATGCGGAAGGTTAGGGACAAAATGGTAATATTGAGGAAAGCCGAGGGCAAAACGGGAATTTCACCCAAGTTTCATGAAAATTCCAAAGAGGCCATATTTGGCCATGTGACAAAAAAAAAGAAAGAAGGAAAAATTAAATAAAGGGATAAGATGACAAAAAAAATAAGTCATCTTTTGCTAGGAAATTTAAAGAAAATTCTAGAGAGGCATGTGCCTCTCACATGATGGGGGAAATCATATATATATATATATACATGGTCTTCTAATTTAAGACAAAAAGAGGATGAACAAAAAAAAAAGGAAGAGAGAAAGAAGAGAAAGAGGCTCACGGCCTTGGACAGAGAGGAAAAAAAAAAAGAAAAAAATTTCCAAGTCCTTCAATCTTGATCCAAAAATCTCTTTCTTCTTGAATTCTTACTAAGCTCGAAATTCTCTACAAAGTGGTATAATTAGTTTGGCAAGGAAGTATTTGTGTTGGCAAGGAGAACTTGTTGGAAGAGGTAAGAATTTAATCCTTTTTACTATGTTATGAAGGTTTGTTTGTGTTGTAGTATATGGGAATGAGTAGAATTTATGGAAATATGGAAGGTTGCAAAGTGGGTGTGAATACATGCATGTGGCCGTGTGTGTGTGGTATGTTGTATGGTTGAGATGAGTTGAATTTTATGTTGTGTTCTAGTTGTGGGTATTGCGGAAATTATATTAGAAATGAAAGTTGAATGAAAATTGGATGAAGTTGGAGAATGGCATGTTGGCCGTGGGTTATGTTGTGATGGAATAATGATGGAATTAATTTTGTTTAATGTGTTAATTGTGTTGTTGTGACCCTTATAAGGTGAATGAAAGTAAAATGGTTTAAGTTGGCATTGGAATGGAATGTAGAAAAATTTTGTCATTTTAGGGTGATTTTATGATATTATGGAAATGAAGTTTTCAAGGTGCAAATTATGATCATGGTTGATGAACTTGGAAGACGGAAACATGTTACGAATAAGTATGCTAAGGATTAGAAGTTTTGGATGCAATATGGCTTTGGTGGAAAGTTTGTATAACTTGTATATTTTGTGAATATTTTGTAGAAATGATTTGAAATGTTTCCGAATTTTATTTGAATGGTTTTGGATTGGCAAATAAATATGGGAACGTTGACATGAAGTTGGAAGTGTGAAATTGGAATAGGAGTTATTGCATAATGTAGAAAGGAAGAGCATTTATGTTAAAACATATTTTGTCGTGATTCTTGGTATTGTTGGTATTGTTGTTGGTGTTGTTGTTGATATTCTGGGCCGAGCCATATTCTCGGGACGGAGTAATTACGAGAGGAGATGCTGCCCAAATTTTTGTAGACAAGTGAAGAATGGAAGAGTCGAAAGCAAAAGTCTACTATTGACAATTGGTAAACATGACCATTTGCAAATTATGGGCGAAACGGGATTCGAGATTGAACGAGCATAAGACGTCCGAAAGGTATGTAAGGCTCACCCTTTCCTTCCTTTGGCATGTCCTAGATGTACTAGGTTTGGATCTCAGTCTCGGGGATCATTCTGTTCTCGGAAATCTGAGTTTAATGTTGGTTACTATTCATTCAGTACAATTGAACTACCTTTCTCCCTTTTGTTGGAAAAATGTTCAAACTTCCATAATGTTCCCAAACGAACTCGGATTACTTTGAAACTTTCATATATGCTTTCATAGAATCTAAAGTTCGTAAAATTCGTATGCCACCTCGACTTGACCCGAGGTGGGCCCGCTAATTCCGAATCTGCTCCTATTGTGCTACTAATTTGTTTGAGCAATAATTAAAGGAAACTTTTAGATACTTTCTCTCAATAAATCACGATAAGTGTCTTGTTTATCCCTGGATTCTTATGACATAGTTTGAAGTATAAGACGATCCTAGGAAGGTTATTTGGATATGACTCGTAGGCCCTCTCTGATGTGAATATTCTGATATGGATATGCGGTTCGAAATAAGAAATCAGTTATAAGTAATTTAATGTAAATATTTGGCAAAAGTACTTTACTATAAGTATTTTGATATCAGTACTTTGATGTAAGTATTCTGACATAAATAACCTGATATAAATATTCCGAAAGGTATATGATATGATGATTATTTTGTGAATGATTGCTTGTTACTGGAATACGAATTTGTTTGTTGAGTTCCCAGAGTAATAAGAAATGATTTGTATGTGTGTGATATTATGATTTATGTGTATGTCTGACCGGGCTCGGAGTGCTGTGGTATATGTCCGCCTCCGGGTACCGTGGTTATGTGATAATGTGCGGCCGGGGTGCTGTGGTATATGTCCGCCCCCGTGCTATGACACGCGACCCGGGGTGCTGTGGTATATGTCCGCCCCCGAGGCACCGCGATGTGCGACCCGGAGTGCTGTGGTATCTGTCCGCCTCCGAGGTACTGCGATTATGCCACGATATGTGACCCGGGGAGCTGTGGTATATGTCCGCCCCCGAGGTATCGGAGTGCTGTGGTATATGTCCGCCTCCGAGTATCGTGGGTAAGTGACCCGGGGTGCTGTGGTATCTGTCCGCCCCCGGTATTTTGATGAAATATATGAGATTGGCATGTGTAATATGATCTGTGCTGGTATTCTGTTCGTTCTGCACCTCCGATTCTGTTTACGATTCTGTTCGTTAAACCACTGTACTTACGATTACGATTAGGGTTCTGTTGGTTATAGACCTGCACTTCTGAGTCTGATTATGATTCTGTCTGACGTACTTTTGTGCCCTATGGATGCTTTTGATTTGCACTATTTACGATCTGAAAGTAAGTGTTTGGATACTCTGGATAAGGTACGTATTTTACGTACTTCGACTCGACCACGATTCTATATACCAACCTCCCGCCTCTCGGTCATAATAAGGCTCTGTCCGATATACTTCGATTATGAATCGTTAGTTGCATTCCCGTACATTTGGATTGGTTTATGATTTTGTTTCACTATTTCCGGCTTTACATACTCAGTACATATTCGCATCTGACCCGCGTCTTCGGGGGCGCGTTTCATGCCGCGCAGTACTCCCAGATGGTTAGCGGCCATTACAAAAGATGATCCAGCTGGGTTGGCAGCTCCACTTGCTCCTGGAGTGTTGCCGAGTCAGAGTTTGTATGATATGTTTTTACGGATGGATGTTAGAGACTTTGCAGACAGCGTCGTGGGTGTTGGTTGTCAGTCCGTAAGCGGCTCCATCAGCCGATACGTTATATGTGTTGGTTCTGTTTGACTACCGGTTTTATGTAATTTGAAAGCAACGAAAATAATTATTTCTGAAAGTTATATTTTGCATTTTATCTTTATTTGAAAAAAAAAAAATTTAATTTACGTGCGTAATAAGAGTCTGTGGGTTCGCTCGGCTCCGGATGTGGGGTCGGGTGCCCATCACACCCTAATAAGGTTAGGGTGTGACAGGTATGAGGAATTAGGACTTCTTTTTAGGATGCGTGTGGAGAGTCTTCAGCTACTTGACAGAACATGGATGTAATGAAAGGAATTGGAATGGATCATTCTCAGTTATGAGACAAGCGCAAGTGGTTGAGGTGCTCGTTCGGGCCAAAGGTTACTATGGGTCACTAAATCTTGTGGGAATGGTCGGGTATAGTCTTTTAGTATGGTCGTGTTTGCAAGTTCGCTTGATATCTTGGGGTTAAGGTGATAGAAGGAGTTATTTGAACTATGATCATGTGATTTTTGGAGAAAGCTTTGTTTATGAAGTAAATACTAGAGGAACACGAATTGATCAGTAAGTTTGATTATGTCATAGGCTTCTAGGGAAAATAATGAAAGACTAATGGAAATGAATCTAGTGATGGGTGAGTGTGAAGATCTAAGTACTTAAAGAGTATCGATTGTTGCTCCTAACTAGAGAGGAATGCGAATTTTGAAATTGTGGCTTTGGCTCAGCAAGTCCTGCAATCAATAGTGGGTGTTAAATAATTCAAATTGCGAATTATATTTCAGAGGATAGATTGAGGATCAGTGGAAATAGTCTAGGCAAAGGGCAGTGAATTTAGTAGAGAACTTTGGGTATCTATGCGGAGTTGGTAAACTCATGAACCAAGATGGAAGAACGATTCGCCTGTTAAGGGATTTTGGAAAGGAAACCGGTATGAGCTATATGAGGACATTGGTAGGGATTTATGAGTGGTAGTTAATGTCACGACCCAACGGAGGGCCATGAGGGGCACCCGGAGCTAACCTATCGAGCACCTCTTAACATGCTTCTCATTATCATTCTAGGTGGACCATGAAAGATAACCTATGAATATTAAAATTTATAAGGGCATGAATCCACAAATTTTTAGCTCATCTATGTGTTTCATCATCAACCATGCCCATATACATATATACAAGCCGACAAGGCGGCCAAAAATGATATACAGAAAATGAACCGATGAGGGTATGGAACATCCAATTATAAACATCTTTCTACGAGCCTCTACAAGGAGTGCATAACATTATAAAGACGGAACAGGACCCCGCCGTGCCCAAATATGTATACACAAAAGAATAGTACCACTAGACAGTAACTCCGAAGCAAGTGGAGTGCTCCTGTGTAACTGCTGATGAAGCACCTAGGGATCTGATCCGTCTCCCTGCCTACCTGCGGGCATGAACGCAGCGTCCACAAGCAAAGGGACGTTAGTACGAATAATGTACTGAGTGTGTAAGGCATGAATAACAATATAATAAATATATGGAAAGCAACATGAAATAAGAGAGATAACCCGTACATCTTAATGTCTCTTAAGGTGGATGTCATGCATGCTTAGCTTTTTAAAGCAAAACATTATATATATATATATATATATATATATATATATATATATATATATATATATATATATATATATATATATATATTACTGCGGAACGTGCAGCCCGATCCATATATCATATCACCCCGCGTTCGGGGTAACATCATAATTTGTCCACTACAGTGGTGTGGACATCTACGTGCCTGCCCAGCAGACTATAGTGCGGCGCGATGTAAGAAAATAGATACATATATATAAGTATGCATGCGAGACCAAATAAAAGCTATAAATCTATCATAGTGACGTAAGGTCGGTAAACCTCCGATTCCTATTATGGACTCGCCATCATCGTTATATCTCACACTAAAAGAACAGCTGCCATAAGGTGAGATCAACAACAATGAATAAAATCAATAATCATGGAACAAGCTCAATAATATAATGAGAACATCAAGAACTATAAGCTCTAGTTTCTTTAGGAATGGAATCATCTTCATCATCATCATCATACGGAACTTTTATCAACAATACCATAGGAACCTTGAGAATTATCAGTTTCTAGCAATTCTTGGAAATAGGACATTATGGATATTATGTATGGGTTCACAATAAGGGAATCGTGCTATAGGAAGAACGGGTTAGCCTTAACATACCTTTACGTCTCCTTAATTACTTAAAGTTCGCCTCCCAAGCCTGCAAATCTACATTCAAGAGGATTCATACTAAGGTTAAGTCTTGAAAACACTCTTAAATCCAAACTAGAGTAATTAGCGAGCTAGCGAAATTTGGGCAGAACTCCCCCTATTTTTTTCTACTTCCACCAATTACCCAACACAACTCCCAAACAATCATAACAACATCTACAATATCATAATCAAAGAATTATATTCAATTAAATCTCAAATTAATCCAAAATCCCCTTTCAAGTTCACCTCATAGTCATAAACTTCAATTCAACACTTTATGACTTCTCCACTTTAATCCTTTTCCTTTTCAAGAGTTACTAAACCTTTAAACCAACTCAATCATAATAATAAGATTCGAGAACATACCTTATAATAGAAGAACTTCACTGTTACACCGTGGGAATTTTGTGACATTTGCCTTATGAGTGAACCAACGTAAGCCTAAAGTGTACATGAAGTCTTTGTAAGGTTAAGAAAAGTATTTTATAATTTTAAGAGTATACCTTAAGGTTCCAAAGCCATATGAGGCAATGGAAGTAAGTTCGTTGGAGAAATTGGAGTTAGAGTCATGTTTGGGAAGATTATGTAGCATTTGAGTCATGCATTGTTTAGCATTACCTTTAGGGGAATCTATAGGTCCCCTTATATGGTTAATGAATTTTTATACAACTTCCAAGAAGGTTCCATAAGGATTGGAGGTCAAACGAATAGAAAAGAACGCATTTTCGCGAAACCGAACAAAATAGGGCCATATGCGGCTACATACTCAGTATGCTGGACTGCATATGAGCAGAAAACTCCCCAAAAAGGAATCCCTCACTACCCAGCCTACTCCCTAAGGAGAGGAGGGGAGATTTGGCCGCATCTCCACCATGCGATGCCGCTTCTCCCTTTTGCAAGTCGGTGCAGGGGTGCGAAGTTGCCACCTTTTTAAATCCTAAAAGACCTCATTTTCATTTTCAACTTTCCACACTTATTTCCCTACATATTTAGATACTTCCAAAGAGTCCTTGAAGGTTCTCTACCACCCCACATCTTTCCATACCATCCAAAGAGAGAATCAACATCAAAACCCCAAGATAATCCAAGGAAAGTGATTGTTCTTGATTCCTTTCGAAGTTGGGGTGGTCTTGATCTTGGAGGGAGTTGAGTTGCGAAGTTCCTTGATTATAAGGTATGTATTTCATCTTATTTATATGGTTGGATTGATTTAAAGTTTTAGTGACCCTCTAGAAAGGAAAAGAATTGAAGTGGAGATGCTATGAATGTTGAAGTGAAGAAGATGAACTTGAAAAGGGAATTTTGGATAAATTTGAGATTGAATTGAATATAATTCCTTGATTTTGATATTATGGATGTTATTATTGTTGTTTTGGGAGTTGTTTTATGATATGGTGGAAGTTTATGAAATAGGGGAAGTGCTGCCCGAATTCCGTTAGCTTTCTTAGTCGCTCTAGTTTGAACTTAAGCATGTTTTCAAGACTAATGTTGTTATGAATCCTCTTGAATGTAGAGTTGCGAGCTTTGGGAATTATCGATAGGCTAAGAAAAAAAGACAATTAGGGATTCATTGGAATTATCACATTTATTTGGAAGATACTTATTTCGGATGGGTCACACCAATAAGATGAACCAAATGAGTTCTGCATCATGAAGAGCTATTATGCACTCTTTCAAGGGTGGTTGCTTCTAGGAAAACCTCCTGGCTATCTGTTTGGGAAGTAAAAAGCCCATTTGACATCTCTTCATCTGCAAATAATTCTCGATGTGAAAACATAGAGCCAGGGGGCTGATCTTTGAATAGAAAAAAGAGTGGATATGCAGGGTCCCAAATGAATTAGCTTATTCAAAAAAGGCCTTGTTCTTTGGAAGATCTATCTCGTGTCTGGTACTACATGGTTCCACTCTGCAAGAACCCCGAATAATTATCTTGAAGTGCATCCTCTTCATCATAAATGATCCGCTTACCTCGAAATGACCTGGGCCAATAGGGAAATCCCAATTCATTGGGCCTTTCGATACAATCAAATAGAAAGCCCCAAGGGCGCCATATTCTAGGAGCCCAAACTATGTGATTGAATAAATCCTCCTAACGGGTCAAAGGCTCCTTCTCCTCCCTTTTTCAAACTCCGATTCATATTTTTCATAGAGAAATCTCTAATCAAGGATAGAACAAGAGCCCTTTTGCATCATATCTAAGGGATTCCTCGGTTCGGGCCGAAGAAGCAATGTCACTTGATCATTATCAAACTGACTGCAATCTTTTTATGTCCGTTAAGATCCCACCATGAACTAGATTAGAATCATTCTCAACGAGTCTTATATTAACTCCTATTTATTCATTATCTATGTCACGCCAGATGTTCTATGGATACAAGCTATTTAATGGCCTGAAGGATTCCTTTTTTTTTATTTTGGACCGCGAGAGTTATTTCTTTCAATCTCCATCTTTTTACCCGTAATAGGTATTGGTATATACCTGGATTTCATTCTTTCATTAGCAGTGGACAAGATCGAAGCTATTCTATCTAATTTTTTTTATAGATAATTTGGATGACTGAAATAAAAAAAAACCTATCTTTGTTTTTAAAAACATTCTTGGACAATGAAAAAAAGAAGACTTTTTTCTTCTCTTAACTCTTAAGTTAAGTAAAAACAATGAAATTGAACTACATATGGTAGAAAACCATGTGAATCATCAATACAATATTTGATTCACACGGTCCGCACGCTGGTTCCTACAATGTGCAGCCCGCTCTTGAATTCAATTAAATGTTGATGGAAAAGAACCATAACTATGTAACCCTATTCCTAATAGATTGACCCCAAAATAGCATATCCAAATTATAAGAAAGCCTATAGACACTACAATTGCAGAATTTTCACCCCGCAAATTTCTATTTGTTCGAGTATGTAAATAAATTGTAAATACGATCCAAGTAATAAACACCCAAGTTTCTTTTGGGTCCCAATTCCAATACGACCCCCATGCTTCATTAGCCCATACCGTTCCCGAAAGGATTCCTATGGTTAAAAATGTAAATCCTAAACTAATAACCCGATAACTCCAATAATCCAATTGTTGAATCAATTGGGACCTGTCATAATTTTTAGCAGGAAAAAAAAGAAGTATTTTCTAAAACATTTTCACCCAAGAAAAATGACTCGTTTAAAAAATCATTGCTCTTATAAAAAAGCTTTCTGTTTTTTTAGAAATGTAATCACTAGAAGTGCTACTGATAATAACAATCCACATAAAGGGGCTGCATAGCCCAATATCATCATACTTAGGTGCATTATTAACCACTCGGATTGAAGAGCTGGTACAAATATTCCAGACTGGTGTATTTCAGTTAAAATACCTGAAGTAGGAAAGCCTTGGGTAAAACTAGCACTTGGGCCAGTTATTTTACTTAAAACTAAAACATTTTTTTTCGAAATACGGAATTATATGAATAAGGGAGAAACTCCATGAAAGGAAAATTAATGATTCATATAAATCGCTTAGTGGAAAATGGCCCAAAGAAATCCAACGAGTAACTAATAATCCTGTTATACAGAAAAAAGTAACTATTACGCCCTTTTCTGACAAATCATATAGTTTTAGGCTTTCATCGACTAAAAAGGTTATCAAATGAATTGTAATTACAATTGAAACGATCGAAAAGGAAATGTGAGTTAAGATATGCTATAAGGTTGAAAATATCATAAAAAATCTTAAAAAAGAAGAGTCTCTTAATTACATAATTCTGAAATGGAAATCGGGAATTGAATTCATTATAAGATCTATTTATCCTTTTTAGAAGACGGTATGCCGCCACTCGGAATCGAACCGAGAAGCATTAGCACTGATTCCTAAGAGCAGCATGTCTACCAATAGATAGATATATGATCTATGGGGCAATTACTTAGAAGTACATTTTGTGCTACAGCCCTTCCTATCTGATAAAAAAGGATCCCATGATCCTGAACCGATCTTACCTAGGATCGCAAATCCCAAGTTGGTCTATGAAGAGCGGAACTAATTGTATTAGTGTCTATAATTGATTTCTTCTGTGTAATACTAATCGATAGGACCTTATTGGTAAGTGCTACAAGATCTCGTGCATTGGAACCCATGGTTATGCACCTGAATCCGTTAGTATGGAACATTTTCTCTTCCAAGTGAAATCCCCTAGTATATGAAAGAGTGAAAAAGTTCTTTCGTTGTTGTGGAATAAGATGCCTTCGTATCTTAATGCATGTATTTAATTTATTCGGAGCTATTAGAGCGGGATCTACTTTTTGGGGAATATGAGTCGAAGCAATAACAAGAATATTTCTAGTAGAACATCTTTCACAATCCCTGGAGAGATGGTTCACTAATAGACCGAGGGATAAGTCATTCGACTCATTTACATCCAGATCATGAATGTTTGGAATCCATATCATGCAAGGAGACATTGCTTTTGCTAATTCGAATTGAAGGGTGATATAAAATTGGTCTATTTCCGGCATCATATTCATAGTTAGCCCATTCATCCTAGTTAGCAGTTCTAGCTCCGTATCAAGATCACGATCGATATCGTCACTAGCATCAAGATTGTCACTATCATCAATATCATCAATATTGATCTCATCAAGAAGAAAACCTTTAGGCTTGTTATCCAGGAACTTGTTCAGAAATACCGTAATGAAAGGAACATAGGAGTTTGTCGCTAGGTATTTGACCAAATAGGATTGTCCAGTTCCTATAGAACTTATCACTAAAATAACCCTAGAGGAGGATAAGGATAAGCGAAGCGAAAAGGGTTTTCCATGAGATAGGAAATGAAAATGATTTTCCCCACACGAAGTTTGTGAATAAGTGATTGTCTGATAATGAGCAAGGAATATCCGTCTTTCTGCTAAACAGGATGGATTGAACTCATAATTCATTAGATTCTTTTTATAAATGTCAACTAAGTATCGTAAGTAAATTGCTCCTGGTTGTTCAATCATTTGATAACCAGAGTCATTCTTTGATAAATGATCACTATGAGTTAGACCACATATCTTTCCGGCGAAGGAATGGGAAATCTTTCTCCTGTTACATGAATCCAATTTTCATTTCATCAGGGAAAAGCCATCTTTTTCTCAACAATGTCTTTGTCATTTGATCCAATAGAAGACTTCCTAGATTCCAGCAGGCCGTGGTAGGGGCAGAGGGGGAGCATCCATTTCAGGTGGCACCCAGCCCCGTATTTATGCGTTAGCCGGACGATAGGATCTTGAGTCCTCTCCAGGTGTGGTTCTGAGGTATATTATCCAACGTACAAAATACGGGATATAACAGTTATTGTCACACCCCGACCTTACTAGGGTGTGATGGGCACCCGACTCTCCTCAGAGTCGAGTGAACCCTTAGACATTCGCGTATTAAAATCTGCCATTTCAAAAATTTTTAAGAAACTTGAAACTTTTCAAAATAGAGATCGCTGTCTTGTACAGGTTAGGAAAACTTTTCAGTCAATCACATAATTTTTACCAACCGACAACATCCGAAAATACACACTCTTTTAGCATCTATAAGCGATTCGCGCTCCACGACACCCTATCCACGTGACACGTACGCAAAGTCTCTAGGATGTACAGATACCATGACATAAGTACTCGACACGGCAACACTCCGAACCGAGATGGAGCTCGCCAATCCCGCCGGGAACGCTCCTAGCCAAGTCTTTTACTCGTACGGGTGTACCGCGTGGCATGAAACGCAGCCCCCGAAGAAAGGGGTCGAGTACGAAGAATGTCTGAATATGTAAGGCGAGTGACCAATAATAACCGCGGACTTAATTTAAGAGAGAAGAAATCGCAAATCAAATTCAATACTGCTGACCTTTCGGCCGGAAGAAGCATAAATATATATATATATATACGGGTCTCATGTAATCCCTAAGTGAATGATGCAAATGAACACACACATCTTAAGTAAAGGATGCAATCTAACCCGTGCGTCGCTTCCGACATTCAATGAAATAGTCCCTTCGGACGGCCGCTTCCGGCGTAGTAATAAAGATGGCCCCCTTCGGGCATTGCCGCTTCCGGCATAATAACAACGATAGCCCCTTCGGGCATGGCCGCTTCCGGCATAATAATAAAGACGGCCCCTTTGGGCATTGCCGCTTCTGGCATAACAATAAAGATGGCCCCTTCGGGCATGCCGCTTCCGGCATAACAATAATCACGGCCCCTTCGGGCATAATAGTAATGATAATGTAAACATAAGTAGTAAGTGAAATGAAATAGTAAAATCTCGCACCCCTTTCGGAGTGGTTTTGAAAAGAATAGCTCACTCGGACATAAGCCGAGGCCATAGTGCTCCCGACGTGAAGGGCGAGGCCATAGCACCCTCGGGTGATCACCGGGGCCACAGCTCGCTCAGACACGGACCGAGGCCATAGCACACTCAGGCATAAGCTGAGGCCACCGCACCCCCTTCGGAGTGGTTTTAGAAAGTCTAAATATTAAAATCTCACACCCCCGTCGGAGTAGTTTTAGAAAAATCAATTTTGTGTTTCTTTGTACAAAACTAGTTCTTTAAAAATCATCAGTGAACCACAAACGCGTTTTCGAAGCCATTTTTGGAAAACCGAAGTAATAATTATATTAGGAACATTGTCACACCACCACGTACATTATAGAACATAATGAGGCCGCTAAACAACTGGCCTTTGGTAGTCGGGTCCTACTCGTGCTAGTTCTAAATGTTTAGGGAGTTCTTCCATCATTTCGCACAATTTCTAATTCAACTCTACTGAATGAATAGTAGTTAATTTCAATCTCGAATTTCTAAGAAAGGAATTGTCCCCGAGGCACATATTCAAGCCTACTACGTCTAAGACATGCCAAAGAAAGAAAGTGAAGCCTCACATACCTTTTCCGCTCCTTAAGCTTCTCCAAATCCCAGCTCCAAGTTTGCCAAAAGCTGCAATTTGGTCACATTTACCAAATATCAACCATAAAGCTTTAAGAATTCACTCTTAACCAACACTTGTCTTAATCTTCCAAATAAGTTCACTTATTTTCTGCCGAAATTTCGGCAGCACCTCCCCTGTAAATACACCGTCCCGAGAATTATGGCTCGGCCCAAATTCAATAACAATCCGAGAATGAAACTCGGCCACATTATTAACAACAATTCCAACAATACTTGCAATACTCATAATGATTCCATACCACCTGAACCCTTCAACTTCAACAAACAATATCACCGACACACTTTTATCTTCCACATTCATAAACTTCCACAACAATACACACATTAACAACGTTATATTCATGAATAAAGAAACAACACCAAGGTCATATTGGCTTTCAAATCAGCCCGTAACCATTCCAACATCAATTTAAACCATCAAATTCTCATTTTCATCATAGAATACATATCAACAACAATCAAATTACTACGTAGAGATTTGTTCATTTTTTTCCTACACAACATGCACACCCCACGGCCAACAACACAACTTGCATGGTTTCATTTATTCCATCCACTCCTTCACTCTACAACATATACAAATCATCCATAATACCAACAACAATTAAAATACTAAATAAAACAATTGAATTATCGCCCTTGCAAACCCTCCATATACACGGCCAACCTCATGCATTTACAACAACAACCTTTCCAAAATCATTCAACTTTTCATTACCAACATGAAATCTACAACTACAACAACTAAAATGCCAAATAAAATAATTACACCATTGTTCCTACACCACGTGCATGCACGCCAACACCCAATTTCCATGCTTTCTTGGATTTCATTCATTCCTATATACAACAACATGCACAAGCCTTCTACAACATACAAAAGAACATGAATTCTTACCTTTCTCCTCCACTTCTTCACTTGACCAAGATTGTGAATTTGCTACAAAGAGTGATTCTCTTACTTCAACAATTATACCATGTTGGAGAGCATCTTTACATTAGTAGAAATGCATGAAGAAACAAATTTTTGGATTAAGGTTGAAAACTTGGAATTTCTTTCTTCCTCTTTTTTTTTTTTTTTTTTTTTGCTCTTGTCTTGAATTAGAAGATGAATCTATATATATATAAGCCTCCAAGCATGTGAGGGGCACATGCCCTTCTCTCAATTTCTCTAGATTTTTCTTTCTTTTTCTTGAAATTAAAAGATGACTCAATTGTCATCATTTTTCATTCATTTCTTTTTCCCATTTTTTTTTTTTTGTCACATGGCCAATATGGCCTCTTTGGAATTTTCATGAAACTCATGTGAAATTCCCGTTTTACCCCTCGACATTCCTCAATATTACCATTTTGTCCCTAACCTTCCGCATTATTTTCACGGCCCATTTTGCGAATTTCTCTTCTTGCCCTTAACCTTTCATAATATTTCCATACTAATAATAGTCATAAATAATATTTATAACAACTCGTTCATTAAGATAATTTCTGAAAATGGTCTCGCCCTTAACTTTCCACGACGACTTTGGAATTTCCAAACGTACAATATACGGGCTATAACATCCTCCCCCCCTTTAGAACATTCGTCCTCGAATGTTCAATTGACCTCACGGGGTCTTGTAGCACTTCGGGAGGGGTTCCTTCATAAACCAACGGTTCTTCCTTTCGACTCGCGCACAACATAGCAAAATTTCTTACCATAAGTTTTCTCTTCACTTTTCGTCGATGCCTTCACATATGGGATATCATACATGTTCATACACATAGGCACATATAATTAGTATCAACTAACCCACAGAATACTTCCAGACACTATTCAAGCCTATCCAAATTTCAGAACCGTGACATATTTTTCATTTCTTCTTTAATCGGGCCTGTCGCATGCTGCGTAGCCTTTTGTGGTCTCCAATCATCTCATATAGTCTGACTTCACTTAGGCCATTCTGGTTTCTTATTTGTCCTTTGCAACCATATCTTTGGAATTTCTTACTTCCTTCCCAGGGGGTCACCCATCCTGAAATTGCTCCCGCCTGAGCACGCTTAACCTCGAATCTTTGGTGGAATTCGGTGCTTTATTATTGATATAATCGCATACGCTTTTTCATATGGCCTTTATTACATAATGCGGAGCCGGCCAAAGTTTCACGATTCCGACACATGCTCGTAGCACGTCCTTTCTTGTACATTTACTATTTTACCCTTTTTGATCTTCCATACTACCTTTACCAATTCTTATTAGGCGAAATCGTACACCGCGAATGCCATCAATACCTTACAGAGTATATAACTTCATATCACATTCTTGCCATCCAGAACTGTCGGTCTCGGGTAACTGATCAAATATATCTACACTTACCTCCTTTCACCGTATGTAAGGCTTACAGATGGAATTTCTTATTTCATTCTCCTATGACTGGCTCTATCGCACGATCTATGACAGAAAGAAGGTCAACAATTCCTAGATGCCCCGTAGCCTCCTGTTTATAAATGTGGCGCGCTTCACACCATAAACAGGACTCTACCGGACACGACTTTGCAGACAACCCCACGGACAGACCTCGCTCTGATACCACTTTATCACACCCCGACCTTACTAGGGTGTGATGGGCACCCGACTCTCCTCAGAGTCGAGCGAACCCTTAGACATTCGCGTATTAAAATCTGCCATTTCGAAAATTTTTAAGAAACTTGAAACTTTTCAAAATAGAGATCGCTGTCTTGTACAGGTTAGGAAAACTTTTCAGTCAATCACATAATTTTTACCAACTGACAACATCTGAAAATACACACTCTTTTAGCATCTATAATAGATTCGCGCTCCACGACACCCTATCCACAGGACACTGTCTGCAAAGTCTCTAGGATGTGCAGATACCATGACATAAGTACTCGACCTGGCAACACTCCGAACTGAGATGGAGCTCGCCAATCCCGCTGGAACACTCTCCTAGCCAAGTCTTTTACTCGTCCGGTGTACGCGCGTGGCATGAAACGAGCCCCCCGAAGAAAGGGGGTCGGTACGAAGAATGTACCGAATATGTAAGGCGGTGACCAATAATAACCGCGACTTAATTTAAGAGAGAAGAAATCGCAAATCAAATTCAATACTGTGCCTTCATTGGAAGAAGCATAAATATATATATATATATATATATATATATATATATATATATATATATATATATATATATGCAAATGAACACACACATCTTAAGTAAAGGATGCAATCTAACCGTGCGTCGCTTCCGACATTCAATGAAATAGTCCTTCGGACCGCTTCCGGCGTAGTAATAAAGATGGCCCCCTTCGGGCATTGCCGCTTCCGGCATAATAACAACGATAGCCCCTTCGGGCATGGCCGCTTCCGGCATAATAATAAAGATGGCCCCTTCGGGCATTGCCGCTTCCGGCATAACAATAAAGATGGCCCCTTCGGGCATGCCGCTTCCGGCATAACAATAATCACGGCCCCTTCGGGCATAATAGTAATGATAATGTAAACATAAGTAGTAAGTGAAATGAAATAGTAAAATCTCGCACCCCTTTCGGAGTGGTTTTGAAAAGAATAGCTCACTCAGACATAAGCGAGGCCATAGTGCTCCCGGACGTGAGCGAGGCCATAGCACCCTCGGTGATCAGTCGAGGCCACGACGCTCGCTCGGACACGGACCGAGGCCATAGCACACTCGGGCATAGCCGAGGCCACCGCACCCCCTTCGGAGTGATTTTAGAAAGTCTAAATATTAAAATCTCACACCCCCGTCGGAGTAGTTTTAGAAAAATCAATTTTGTGTTTCTTTGTACAAAACTAGTTCTTTAAAAATCATCAGTGAACCACAAACGCGTTTCCGAAGCCATTTTTGGAAAACCGAAGTAATAATTATATTAGGAACATTTTCACACCACCACGTACATTATAGAACATAATGAGGCAGCTAAACAAGCGGCCTTTGGTAGTCGGGTCCTACTCGTGCAAGTTCTAAATGTTTAGGGAGTTCTTCCATCATTTCGCACAATTTCTAATTCAACTCTACTGAATGAATAGTAGTTAATTTCAATCTCGAATTTCTAAGAAAGGAATTGTCCCCGAGGCACATATTCAAGCCTACTACGTCTAAGACATGCCAAAGAAAGAAAGTGAAGCCTCACATACCTTTTCTGCTCCTTAAGCTTCTCCAAATCCCAGCTCCAAGTTTGCCAAAAGCTGCAATTTGGTCACATTTACCAAATATCAACCATAAAGCTTTAAGAATTCACTCTTAACCAACACTTGTCTTAATCTTCCAAATAAGTTCACTTATTTTCTGCCGAAATCGGCGGCACACCTCCCTAATAAATACACCGTCCCGAGAATTATGGCTCGGCCCAAATTCAATAACAATCCGAGAATGAAACTCGGCCACATTATTAACAACAATTCCAACAATACTTGCAATACTCATAATGATTCCATACCACCTGAACCCTTCAACTTCAACAAACAATATCACCGACACACTTTTATCTTCCACATTCATAAACTTCCACAACAATACACACATTAACAACGTTATATTCATGAATAAAGAAACAACACCAAGGTCATATTGGCTTTCAAATCAGCCCGTAACCATTCCAACATCAATTTAAACCATCAAATTCTCATTTTCATCATAGAATACATATCAACAACAATCAAATTACTACGTAGAGATTTGTTCATTTTTTTCCTACACAACATGCACACCCCACGGCCAACAACACAACTTGCATGGTTTCATTTATTCCATCCACTCCTTCACTCTACAACATATACAAATCATCCATAATACCAACAACAATTAAAATACTAAATAAAACAATTGAATTATCGCCCTTGCAAACCCTCCATATACACGGCCAACCTCATGCATTTACAACAACAACCTTTCCAAAATCATTCAACTTTTCATTACCAACATGAAATCTACAACTACAACAACTAAAATGCCAAATAAAATAATTACACCATTGTTCCTACACCACATGCATGCACGGCCAACACCCAATTTCCATGCTTTCTTGGATTTCATTCATTCCTATATACAACAACATGCACAAGCCTTCTACAACATACAAAAGAACATGAATTCTTACCTTTCTCCTCCACTTCTTCACTTGACCAAGATTGTGAATTTGCTACAAAGAGTGATTCTCTTACTTCAACAATTATACCATGTTGGAGAGCATCTTTACATTAGTAGAAATGCATGAAGAAACAAATTTTTGGATTAAGGTTGAAAACTTGGAATTTCTTTCTTCCTCTTTTTTTTTTTTTTTTGTTGCTCTTGTCTTGAATTAGAAGATGAATCCATATATATATAAGCCTCCAAGCATGTGAGGGGCACATGCCCTTCTCTCAATTTCTCTAGATTTTTCTTTCTTTTTCTTGAAATTAAAAGATGACTCAATTGTCATCATTTTTCATTCATTTCTTTTTCCCATTTTTTTTTTGTCACATGGCCAATATGGCCTCTTTGGAATTTTCATGAAACTCATGTGAAATTCCCGTTTTACCCCTCGACATTCCTCAATATTACCATTTTGTCCCTAACCTTCCGCATTATTTTCACGGCCCATTTTGCGAATTTCTCTTCTTGCCCTTAACCTTTCATAATATTTCCATACTAATAATAGTCATAAATAATATTTATAACAACTCGTTCATTAAGATAATTTCTGAAAATGGTCTCGCCCTTAACTTTCCACGACGACTTTGGAATTTCCAAACGTACAATATACGGGCTATAACAGTTATAACGTCCCTTAGATTGTTAATGAGGTGGTAAACAAGTGTTGAGAAGGTTACATAAGGATTGGAGATCGAACGAAGTGACGAGAACAAGATCAGTGGACTGATGGGTTATACGGCCCATTATACGGATCGTATAATGTTATACGGACCGTATAATGGACCGCAGGACCATCACAGTGAAGGTCCCTCACTGGTGGGATTATACGGACCGTATAATGGACCGTATAATGGTCACAGAGATGAGTGAATGAAAGGTCCATTTCACGGTCACTTATTCGGACCGTATAAGTTTATACGGACCGTATAAATGTCCGTATAATATCCCGACAGATCAGATTTTGGAGTTATTAAAAAGGGGACCAAGTTCATTATTTCAGTTCCACATTTCACTCCTTCTCTTTAGAACTCTCTAGAACATTTCTCCCGCACAAATTCAAGAGATATTAGTGATCATCTACATCAAACTAAGTGAATCAAGTGTAAGAAACCCATTAAAGTTCATCCAAAACAAGAAATCCAAGTGAAGGTGAAACTAGGGTTTTTCTCAAATGAAGTGTTTGCACCCAAGGTTCATTCCTACACCATCTAAGGTAAGTTTTGTGACATTCCTTGTTGTTTAAGGTATTTGAAAGTTGAAACAGTTGGATTGTATAAGGAAATAGGAAATGGGTCATGAATGTGGGAATAGTGTCACTCTTGAGTAAATGTTTGGACTGAGTTATGATTCTTGATACATTATGATTATAATCATGTTATAAATGATATTGAGAACATGGTATAGACCTTGTATATGAATGAACAAAATTGTGTGATATGACCATGAATATGGATGAATTGAAGTGAATTGAGAAGTAAGGATAATGTAGTTGAATAAAGGCTATTGTGATGATATTGTGAATATTATTATTGATGTTTTGGAGTGGATATATGATATGAAGGAAGTCGTATAAATAAAGGAGATGCTATCCAATTTTCCCTAGCCTTAGTCATGAATGCTAAGCTATCAATTCTCTAATGTTAGTATGCACTCTAATGAAGGTAGAAGCGTGAGCATTGAAGAAAAACGTACAAGTGATAGAATAGTTGAACAGAAAGGTATGTAAGGCTAACCCTTATTTCATAAGGCATGGTTCTTTGGCCAAATATCTATCCTTCTATGAGCTTACGATATTCTCCAATGATCTTATCTCTAAAAGCTACTAAGCTTATGATCCTCGATATGATACGATTGTACTAAGTTCCTTATACGACGAGTAATCCTTTAAGGATAGACTCAATGAACGACGATAGTAATGTTGCTAATGATGCTTATGAGCTTATACGTATCTGTGCCTGTGTGTGGCTACTATGAAACCTCGAGCTCATATGGCTGGGTAGAATATATAGAATGTATAGAATGTATATATATATATATATATATATATAATGCGCGCGCACCACACGAGTTGGGTACGGATAACACCGAGCCTTGGTAGGGCCGGAGGTATGTATGACAACGAGCCTTATTAGGGTCAGGTATGTGAAACACCGAACCTTCGTGGTCGGGTATGCTATATAAATGCTATGTATATGACATCAATATGAGTACGGATATGCTAAGTATATGTAAATGTTATGTAAAGGCTATGTATGTACAACGTATATGAGATGTAAATGGTATGAATATGAGTATGAATGGAAATATGAATACGAATACGAAAATGGATACGAAAAGTAAATGAGTACGGATATGGATGCATGTACACGGATACGCAATAGAAATGGAATGTCCCTATGGAAAGCAAGTAAGTGCTATGACGATGATACTATTATCTCCCATCCTATGTTATTTCATATGTTATCTATTATGCTTTCATGTTGATATTGATCATGCTTTACATACTCAGTACATTCTTCGTACTGACGTCCTTTTATTTGTGGACGCTGCGTCATGCCCGCAGGTGGCCAGAGAGACAGGCTTGATCCATAGATTCATTATTTAGGGACTACATAGCGAGGCTCCATTTCATTCGGAGCTGCAGCTTTTGGTATAGATTCTTTTGTGTACATATTTATGGGCATGGCGGGGTCTTGTCCCGCCTATATGATATGACGTATTCTTCTTAGAGGCTCGTAGACATGTGTATATGGTTAGATGTGTTTGGCCTTGTCGGCCTATATTTTGGATATTAGTTTGTTAGCCTCGTCGGCTTATGTACATTGCTATGGGTATAGTTGTTAATGATGATATAGATATATCGTTGCCCGATGGGATTAATATGATTGATGAATGAAAAGTATGATATAGCAATGTGGCTCACCTAGATGTACTTGAGAAAGTTTGATGAGAGGTGCCCGGGTGGGTTAGCACCGGGTGCCAGTCGCTGCCCTCCGGTTGGGTCGTGACAAAAGTGGTATCAGAGCAGTTCAGTCCTAGGGTGTGTCTATGAGCCGTGTGTTATATCCCGTATTTTGTGTATTGGGACAATCCGGATTAACTATGATAAGTTAGGGTCCAAAACATTCCAGGATACAAAGTCGGGACTTTTAACCTTTGATTTTGTTTTGAGATATAATTTGTTCATGAATTTGTTGCCATGGAATATTTAGGAAAAATTTAGGACCAAAAGTGGTATAATGGAAAGTTAAAAATCATGCATTTTATGGCCCTTGGCCGTGTGGCTTTGTAGATGGTCCCACACATGTTGTGGCCAATTTTAATTGGTCCAACACATGTGTGGGCCAAGGACACTTGTTCAACTCATATATGTAAGCACAAAAGATGACTAAGTAGTCATCTTTTCCATTTCCCACACTTAGAAAAAAAAAAAACAAGAACTTGAAGAACAACAAAAGGGCCATTCGGCCAAGACCTTGGAAATTCAAGTCCAAATTGAGCCATCAGAAAAATATTTCCTTAGTGCAAATCCACTAATTGGAGGTCCCTAAGTAGCGTGAAAGTGTTGTTTGGGTCATCAAACCATCCGTCTTGTAAATCGCAAACCCTAGCCTAGTTGGGAAGTTGAAGAAGAAAGGTAAGATTTAATCTTGTTTTATGTGTTATGAATGGTGTATGCATGTTGTAGTATGCTAAAATGTATGAAATTCATGAAATATGGTATGTTGGAGTTGAGCCGTGTATGGTGTGTATGGCCGTGTAGGTGTGTGTGTTGTGTTGAGATGATGAATTGATTCTATGTAGCATGTTTAGTTGTGTAGTGTGAAGAAAAGAATGAGAATCATCAACATATGTATATGTGTAGTGTTGGCCGAATATGGGTCATGTTATGTGACAAAGGATGAATTAATATTGCTTAGTGTTTTAGTTGTTGTCGTTATGAATTCTATGTTGGCGATAAGAGTTTTATGACTCAAGATTGATGTTGTAAGTGTTGCGGACTGATTTAGAGGTTATTGTGCATTTGATGTAATTTCTATATTTGTGAGAATGACATTGTTAGAGTGTGGATTGTTGGTGCAAATCATGATTTGGGAATGAGGAATGTGTTATAGTTAGGTTCTCGGGTTTGGGGCAATTTCGGGTGAGTTGGAGTATTATTTGGGATGTTTGAAATATTATGTGAATTGCTTGAAATGTTCTTGAATGTTGTTGATATAAGTTCGGACTAGTATTTGAATTATAAGCATTGATGTTGGCTTAAATGTAAGCCATTGAATCGAATATGTTGAATGTTGTCGAATGATGTAAAAGAGGGCTACTAATGTTATATTGTCTTTCGGATTGATTATTGATGTTGCTAGGTTGGTTGTTGGTTGTTGTTGTTGATTTGGCCGAGTTAAATTCTCGGGGTTGCTATATTCTGAGGGGAAATGCTGCCCAAATTTCTGTAGAATTAAGTGCTAGTTTGGGATTAAATGCCTAAACGTCTATAGCTAATATTTGATATCCGTTGACGTATTTGTAGACCTTGGGGAGTCCGAGGCGTAGGTTGGGATTAGCTTGAGTTCGGCTAGCTTTGAGAGCGTACGAGGTATGTAAAGCTCAACCCTTCCTTCTTTTGGCATGCCTTAGTTACAAATAGGTTATGATACGAGCCTCGAGGAAACTCTATTCTCGCAATCCGAGCATGTTTATGACTCTTATTTGTTTCTTGGAATTCGTATGCTTGATATGATGAAATATTGGCCCTTATGTCTCTGGAAAATTTGATTTTCAAATGTTGCATAAAAAGTGTTATTTTAAAGAGTTTCGTAACTACGAACGACCGTAACTTTCACAGAAAGGCTCGGATTGCCTCGATATGTTCGTAGGAGATTGTATGGCGTATGATGAGTATGTTTTCCATAGGCGGGCCCGGCTCGGGTCAACACCCGTCCGTGGGTCCCGCGACTTTTCTTTTTGTAATCCTGATGACTTTTGAAAGAATTTGGTTTGGCTACTATTCCGATTTCCAAGTATGGTCATTTTACTTATCTTTTGAGTCTATGATAATGATTTTATACATATGGTTACTCACGACTCTGCTCGTGCATTCTGTTGGATCTTTCGCCGAGTCCCGGGCCGGTTCTATTGTCGTGCGCACTATGTTATACTCCGGTGTTATCTTTGTGTTATGGTTCCGAGCCTCTCACTAGGGCCGGGTTCCGCTTATATTTGGTGTTATCTTGTGTATGGCGTTATCTTTGTGTTATGATGTGTGACGGGGATATGGAGATTTGAAACCTTCTGGTGTTATGTTGTGTTATGGCGCCTGTCACGACCCAATCTAGGGCCATGACAAGTAACCGGGCTTACCCAGCCCGATGACCCAACATATGCTACTTGTACTCAATATGGCGATCAATAGTTTTTTTTTCTTTACTATGTCCGAAAATTCTAAATAAAATACTAAAGTCAATATGTAACTCAAAACGTCTTAAAGCGTACCGTCATATATACACATACATAAATATATACATGACATAGGACAAGGCGGGCCGAAGAGGCTACCACTACTTTTGTACAACAATGTAGTGACTGACGAACTAAACGTTACCCATAACACCTGTTGTTCGCAGACTACTAAAAAGTATGACTGCAAAATATATACACAAAATTATACCAAAATAGGAACGACCTCCCGGAACAAGTGGAGCTGTCCGACTCCTAGTTACGAATCCCCTAAGTAGCTGGATCGCCGAGTCGCGTCCCTGGACCTGCGGGCATGAAACGCAGCCCCCCCGAAGAAAGGGGGTCAGTACGGAATATGTACTGAATATGTAAAGCGGGAATAAATGATAACCATCGCACAATTTAGGAAAGAAGGAATCATAACCAACCTAATACCTGCAGCCTCCGCTGGAAGAAATGTAAATATGTACACAAAATCTCAAGCAGGCTTCAAGTAAATAATTACAATCTAACTAACATTTTCAAAATAAATAATGTAATCTAACACACCTCCTTTAAGTGAATAATGCAATGCAACACACGTGCCGCTTCCGGCAAATTAATGATATTTCGGGCGACCGCTTCCGGCTCTATATCAATAATGGCCCCTTCGGGCAGCCGCTTCCGGCTCTATATCAATAATGGCCCCTTCGGGCATGAATGCAAATATGCAAATGTATGGAAATCTCTTTTAAAGAAAATCCATAACATAAACTAAGGCCATGTGTCACCTAGCACACTCAGACATAAGCTGAGGCCATAGCACACTCAGGCATAAGCTGAGGCCATAGCACACTCGGTATGCTGAGGCCATATATTATATAGCACACTTAGTCACGTCATGAAATCACCTAATAGCTTAGGCTCGAAAATCTCGCACCCCCTTCGGAGTGGTTTGGAAGTCTAAATAATAAAATCTCGCACTCCCTTCGGAGTGGTTTTGAAAAATCGACTTTATGTTTCCTTTAGTACAAAACTAGTTTTCTTGAAATCATTAGTAAATCACAAACACGTTTCAAGTAAATCCGAGTTAGTCTACGAAAGTTACGAATCTGTTGAAGTACGGAACCTAAAAACATTTCATAAGCCATATTTCGAAATTCAAGTATCATTCATATTAGGAAACTTCCGAATAATGATATGGACCAAATCAAATAGGGACTTTAAGATCATATTTACGTATCAAAATATTCATCAAAGACTTTAGCCATATCGATTTTCTTTCGAACAACATTGAGAAATATACCAACTAAAATCTTTGAACATCATGTATATACATATCAAACCACATGGAGTATTTATGGAAATCAAAGACATCGGCCATCTAGTGGTGCTAAGAATAAAATTTTCCTTAGAATCATACATATACGTTATTTGTTCATTTCATAAAGGTCATGCCGAAAGAAGGAAAGGTAGGCTCTACATACCTGTCAGCGACTATTCGTGAATCCTTTTCGCCTCGTCGCCCTTTTAGCCTTAATAGTAACGCCGTGAACAGTGCGCCGCAGTGAATAGTAGCGCCGTGAACAGTTCGCTGTCGTGAACAGCTCGCCGTGAACAGTAGCGCCATCGTGAACAGTGGGCGCCGGCCCGCGCCGATCGCCGTGAACGATGCCGAACTCCTCTCTCCCTCTAGGCTTGAGAGCCCCTCTCTCTAAAACCTAATTTGCAAGATTAATTGTAGTGCAAGTGATGACTTAGTCATCCACTTATGCTCATGTATAGTCTTTACAAAGTGGACATGTGTCAATTTTCATGACATGTGTCCATCTTTATTCAAGGCCAACCAAATCTCGCCACGTGTCGTGGGACCCACTTTCGATAATTAACTTACTTAATTACTAATCCACTTAATAATCTAATCACAATTTATTAATTCCTAATCTCCAATATTAATATTTCTATACTAAATAAAATTTATAAGCAATTTTGTGATAATCAAAGTTGAAAATTAAAAGCTCTTATTTCACGTCCGAAAATAGTGCCTTTAACTCGAGTCGATTTGCTTGAGGATAATTCGTCGTATAAATGTACGGGGTATAACATCTTTCCCCCTTTAGAACATTCGTCCTCGAATGTTGGATTTGACCTCTTAAGGTCCTATCAAAAGTAGCTTTTTCACTACTTCCCCTAGTTCGGATTCTGACTATGGTCTCACTTCCACCCCTTAATTTTTTTTAACTAAGTGTTTCACGAAGTCTCTTGTCTCGATTCACCCTATTAGCCGCTAGGTTCATATTCTAGCTCATGTCGTGACACATTATGTCATAGTGAGAAGAGGCAGTTCGTAAGTAGTTTAAAGCTACTAATAGATTATTTGAAGAAAGGTATACCTGGTGGTGTATCTCGTGAAGCCTCTGGACCTAGTCCCCCACCTAGCGCATAGATACGATGTGGCCCCGCACTGGAACTAGATGCTCTACCTCCGCCCCTACCTCGGCCGAAGAAGTACGAGTCTGATCTCGGGGGCTCTTGCGAAGGTGACGGGGGCCGCCGAATTTCCGTGGAACCGTACGGCCCACTCCTTGCGGACAATCTCTAGCATAGTGCATCGAATCACCACAAGTATAACACACACCATGTCGACACCGTCCTATGTGGCGTCTCCCGCAAGTCGCGCATCGGGGAGGGGGCATCGCCTCGCCCCGACCCCGCCCGTTCCGAGAACCCGCGCATAAGGAAAATTTTGTCTGCCTAGGGAAGGCCTCCCTACCCCGGCACAGATCCTTGGCATGCAAGGGTGCGCTATGCGGGTCTACTCTCTCGGTGGAACCTTTATTCGACCCTCGACTACGGCCCTCTTGGGGAATAATTACTACCTCGCTCGAGGCGGCCCTCGGCCGACGATTCGATCTTCGACCCCCGAGCATAAGCACGAACGCGAGCTATATCCATACCCGCTGCATTGTATCATATCATAGCTTCCCGCAACTCCGGCTCTAATCCCATCACATATCGATGAACTCATATCTTCCGTCTAGATATAACAATAGAAGGGCATATCTAGCTAAAGAATCAAACTCCACAACCTTAGGCTCTAAGAAGAAAATCATGCTAATCGAGGGATTAAGGAACACAACTCTTGCCCGTCTCAATTCGGGTGGCATATAATGGCGCAAAAGCATACGAGAATTCTGCCCGGAGTCGGCGGAGGGGCGTCCGCTTGCTTCTCGCTAACTTCCATGACCGATACCAATTAATTCTATACCGTAACCTATGGGCACTAGCTCAACGGACTCCGTGGCCCGACGCCTTCATTATATTTAAAACGCACCCTGCCATCTATGAATTCTAGGATCGACGCATTGGGATCCGTGCCCTTAAATCATCCGGGGGATTTAATGTCAAGAAAATCTCGGGCCACATGTGCACTAAAGATCCGGATATTCATGGCCTTTATCACGTGTCGTCCGACTCCAAATAGCAAGTCCCAAATCCGCCAAAATCTAACAAACGTGTCGCATCCTTCATCTCCCTTATCTCCCGACTGCGAACATCCGGCCGATGAATCGGGGGCAAAAAGATTTCCGTACACCCCGTCCCCAAGAATCTATCGGGGGGCCGGATCAATCCAACCCCGGGAAGCCCCAACCCGCCAAAGATGGGGGTAGGGGACTACGGGACCGAATGCGTATCCATTCAACGAGCTTCCAACATCTAGGGGCTCGACTTAGCCGCCTCATACGCAACCGCTTTGCCCTTCCGGGCTGCCGTCGCCTTACCCTTCCACATCATCGAAATTATACATATCATTAGATTAGGGACTTTACTTACGACACGGCTCTATCCGCACGATCTTCACCATGAAAGAAAGAATGACACCTATTAATGTCTCGTAGCCTCGATTATAGATGTGGTGCACAACACACCGATAAACAAGACTCTACTAGAACAACATGCTGCGAACATGCCGAGGGCGGAAGGTTAGGGACAAAATACGATACCACTTTTGTCACGACCCAATCTAGGGCCATGACAAGTGACCGGGCTTACCCAGCCCGATGACCCAACATATGCTACTTGTACTCAATATGGCGATCAATAGTTTTTTTTTTCTTTACTATGTCCGAAAATTCTAAATAAAATACTAAAGTCAATATGTAACTCAAAACGTCTTAAAGCGTACCGTCATATATACACATACATAAATATATACATGACATAGGACAAGGCGGGCCGAAGAGGCTACCACTACTTTTGTACAACAATGTAGTGAGTGACAGAACTAAACAGTACCCATAACACCCACGGACATCTTACACGCGAGACTACTAAAAAGTATGACTGCAAAAAATATATACACAAAATTATACCAAAATAGGAACGACTCTCGGGAACAAGTGGAGGCTGTCCGACTCACAGTTACGAATCCCCCAAGTAGGTGGATCGCCGAGTCGCGTCCACGGACTGCGGGCATGAAACGCGGCCCCGAAGAAAGGGGGTCGTACGAAATATGTAAAGCGGGAATAAATGATAACCATCGCACAATTTAGGAAAGAAGGAATCATAACCAACCCAATACTGCGGCCTCCGGCATTTGAAGAAATGTAAATATGTACACAAAATCTCAAGCAGGCTTCAAGTAAATAATTACAATCTAACTAACATTTTCAAAATAAATAATGTAATCTAACACACCTCCTTTAAGTGAATAATGCAATGCAACACACGTGCCGCTTCCGGTAAATTAATGATGGCCCCTTCGGGCGGCCGGCTTCCGGCTCTATATCATAATGGCCCTTCGGGCAGCCGGCTTCGGCTCTATATCAATAATGGCCCCTTCGGGCGGCCGCTTCCGGCTCTATATCAATAATGGCCCTTTCGGGCATGAATGCAAATATGCAAATGTATGGAAATCTCTTTTAAAGAAAATCCATAACATAAACTAAGGCCATGTGTCACCTAGCACACTCAGACATAAACTGAGGCCATAGCACACTCAGGCATAAGCTGAGGCCATAGAACACTCAGGTATAGGCTGAGGCCATATATTATATAGCACACTTAGTCACGTCATGAAATCACCTAATAGCTTAGGCTCGAAAATCTCGCACCCCCTTCGGAGTGGTTTGGAAGTCTAAATAATAAAATCTCGCACTCCCTTCGGAGTGGTTTTGAAAATCGACTTTATGTTTCCTTTAGTACAAAACTAGTTTTCTTGAAATCATTAGTAAATCACAAACACGTTTCAAGTAAATCCGAGTTAGTCTACGAAAGTTACGAAATTTTGTTGAAGTACGGAACCTAAAAACATTTCATAAGCCATATTTCGAAATTCAAGTATCATTCATATTAGGAAACTTCCGAATAATGATATGGACCAAATCAAATAGGGACTTTAAGATCATATTTACGTATCAAAATATTCATCAAAGACTTTAGCCATATCGATTTTCTTTCGAACAACATTAGAAATATACCAACTAAAATCTTTGAACATCATGTATATACATATCAAACCACATGGAGTATTTATGGAAATCAAAGACATCGGCCATCCTAGTGGCGCTAAGAATAAAATTTTCCTTAGAATCGTACATATACGTTATTTGTTCATTTCATAAAGGTCATGCCAAAAGAAGGAAAGGTAGGCTCTACATACCTGTCAGCGACTATTCGTGAATCCTTTTCGCCTCGTCGCCCTTTTAGCCTTAATAGTAACGCCGTGAATAGTGACGCCGTGAACAGTGCGCCGCAGTGAATAGTAGCGCCGTGAACAGTTCGCCGTCGTGAACAGCTCGCCGTGAACAGTAGCGCCACCGTGAACAGTGGCGCCGCTGTGAACAGTCGCCGTGAACAGTGCCCGAACTCCCTCTCTCTCCTCTAGGCTTGAGAGCCACTCTCTCTAAAACCTAATTTGCAAGATTAATTGTGGTGTAAGTGATGACTTAGTCATCCACTTATGCTCATGTATAGTCTTTACAAAGTGGACATGTGTCAATTTTCATAACATGTGTCCATCTTTATTCAAGGCCAACAGAATCTCGCCACGTGTCGTGGGACCCACTTTCGATAATTAACTTACTTAATTACTAATCCCTACTTAATAATCTAATCACAATTTATTAATTCCTAATCTCCAATATTAATATTTCTATACTAAATAAAATTTATAAGCAATTTTTGTGATAATCAAAGTTGAAAATTAAAAGCTCTTATTTCACATCCGAAAATAATTCCGCCTTTAACTCGAGTCGATTTGCTTGAGGATAATTCGTCGTATAAATGTACGGGGTATAACAGCGCCATCGACGGGCGGGCGACCATATTCTCTGAGCCCTATGCATGATTTGTATTTTGAAAGTAAACATTTTGATATTTTGGATATGCACTTACTCTCGGTACTTACATTTCGATTATGACTCGATTTGTTTACTATATCTTACGCTTTGCATACGGTACATATTTAAATGACTGACCCCCTTTCTTCGGGGGCTGCGTTTCATGCCCGCAGGTACAGACGTACAGTTCGGTGATCCGCCAGTTTAGGACACCTATTCTGCTATTTGGAGTGCTCCCTTTATTCCGGAGCCCACATTTTGGTATATATTCGTTCGCTGCATATGTATTGGTTTGTTCAGGGGTACGGCGGGGGCTGTCCGTCATATGATTCCGTTGGTACGTTTAGAGGTACGTAGACGTATATGTGGGTTGTGCCTATTACGTACAGTGTGTTCGTATGTGATGTGTTACGGGCAATCCCGTTCGCGTAGCGACCTTTGTCGGCTTGCATTTGTATATATTTTGGGCCGTTGCGCCATTTGATAGCCTTGCCGGCTTCTGATATATATGTTTGTGTTTGAGATGTGTTTGAGACAGTTTGAGATAATTTGAGACAGCGTCTGATATTTGTATACGCATAAGCCATCTATTTGTGATTCGGATTTATGAATGTGTTTGGGTGCCCAGCTCGGGCACTAGTTACGGCCTACGGGGTTGGGTCGTGACAGAAGTGGTATCAGAGCAGTTCGTCCTCGGAATGTCTACAGACCGTGTCTAGTAGAGTCTTGTTTATCGATGTGTTGTGCACCACATCTATAAGCAGGAAGCTACAGGGTATTTAGGGTGTTATCTTTCTTTCTGATCCTAGATCGTGCAATAGAGCCAGAGTCTAGGGAAGATCTTCCCCGACCCCTTTTGCCCGTGTAGGTACGGTTGACGGAGATGAAAAGACCGAGCCGGATAGTGAGGGTGCTAATACGGCCCCTAGAGTATCTTCAGGACCTCAGGCTCCAGGGCCCGGCGGGGAGGAGCCCGGCCTATTCTATCGAGACGGATCCTCGGGAGGATCCACGACGATTCCCCGAGTCCTTGACCCCCGGTGGGGAGGACCACCCCGAGAGGGCGGCTATGATACGGATCCGTCCGAGTATTCGGCGGGGGCACCGGGGGAGGAGCTTCCCGAGATTGTACCAGTTGCTCCTATAGTGGGGCACTATGTTAGATCAGCATCCTCAGTGAGCGTTACTGACTATTCCAGCCCCCTATCCTGGCCGTCGGTGAACCAGGAGTTGTCGGGCTATCTATATCCCTCGGATTCAGATGAGGGAGATGATGATGAGGAGTACACTTCACCCTATAGCCCCCCAGATCAGACAGGAGACCGCTCCTCTACAGGTATATGAGCCCTTATTGGAATTTGTTCTATGTATGTGTATTTCTTTGTATGATTGTTACTTAATAAGCGGCAAGCCGAAATCTAAGGGCCGATGGCCAAGTATTTATAAGTCACGATGATTAAGGTGTGCTTACTACCATAGTGGGTCTGGAAGTTTAGGACGGGAAGTAATCGTATTCGTAAGTGAAGGGTGAGCACGGGGGATCGAGAAGGGTAAAAACGGTAATTGCGTCATGAGAACGTTTTGAAAGCTGTTAAGACTTCAATTTACTCCCGATTGTGTCTTTGAAGGTCAGGCGGTGACGTGAACCCTATCAGGCTAATACTAAAGCACCGTATTTCATCAGAGTTCCGAGGTTAAGCGTGCTGGAGTAAGAGAAAATTTGGGATGGGTGACTCCCTGGGAAGTTTTCTAAAAGTCTCGCAATGTTACATCCCGCATTTTCGTACAATCGAATAATTTGAGACAATTGCGGGAGGACAACAAGCAAGGCCATATTTTTATTTTGTTAAGCATACGAATGGATTATGAAGAATGTAGAAGTGGAAATAGTAAGAAAGGCCAAGGGTATAAAAGGAAATTTCGCGGTATGACTCGTGAAAATATGGAAGAAGACGAAGGGCAAAATTGAAATTTTGAAAATTAGTTTCGGGAATTACAAAGCGAGAATTTTGACCAATTGGACCCAAAAAAAAAAAAAAAAAAGGAAATAAGGCCCAACAAAGGGAGGCCCAACCGGCCATGCTTGGGACCAAGCCCATGTGGGATAAAAATTTCATGAATTAAAAGGATGAAAAACCCATAATCATCTTATAAGACTCTAGAAATTTCAAGACAACAAAAGAGAGAAAAGAAGGAGAAAAACTTAAGGCCATTTCGGCCAAGAGTAATTTTCACAAGAAAAATTTGCAAAAATTCTTCAAAAATTATTTTCTACCAAGAAAAGAGTTCCTAACAAGGTGGAGTTGTTGTTGGAGCAAGGAAGACTCACAATCATACAAGTTGTGAAGTGTAGTCAAGTGAAGAAGTGAAGAATAAGGGAAGGTGAGAACTTGTGCTCTCCTTTGCATGTTATGAATATGTATGCATGTTGTAGTATGCAAAAGTGAATGAAATTCATGAAGAACAAAACATAGCATGTGGCCGTGTACCTCTATGCATGTGTAGGAAGTATGTTTCAATTATTTTGTTTAGTGTTGGTTGTTATTGTTGTGGATGGTATGTGAAGAAGAAAATGGAAGTTGAATGAATTTCGAGAAGTTGTGGTATGTATGTGGTGTTGGCCGTGGGGGTCATGGTGAGTAATGGAAGAGAATGAGCCAATTTTATTTAGTATTTTGCTTGTTGTTATGTTGTAGATTCGATGTTGCTAATAAATGTCTAATGATCTTAGTGAAGTTATTGTAGTAGAAACTTGTTTAGACATTATATGAATGGAAAGCAATGTTTCTTTGCATGCATGGAAAACAATATGATTGGTATGATGTCGATGGAATATATATTATAAGGCTGCTATGGTGTTCGTCGAAGTTGTAAGGCCCTGAAGAAAGTAGTTCATTGAGGTTATGCATCTTGAATGGGATATGTAAATTATAGTGTGATTGTTGAATTATGTTAATAGTTTGGCCGGGTTTGAATTCCCGGATTGTGATTGATGAGAATTTGGCTATGTTGAATGTTGGGGATGCTATATTTACAGAGGAAGTCTTTGCCGAAATTTCGGCAGCTAAGTGTTTCCTTAAGATTCTAACTCTAAGAATACTAATAAGAGTTTTGGGTAAACATGACCAAATTGCAGATTTTGACGAAATTGCAACGTGAATTTGAAGTAGCAAAAGGAGTGAAAAGAGGTATGTAAGGCTTTACCCTCCTTTCTTGGCATGTCTTAGACGTAGTAAGGTTGGCCACGGGCCTCGGGGCCCCTCCTTTCCTCGAAATCCAAGATTGAAATTGACTACTAATCATTCAATGGAATTGAAGTAGAAATTGCGCAAATTGTTGGAAAAACTTTCTAGACATTTAGAACTTACCCAAATAAGACCGATTACTCTAAGCTCTTCATAAGTAACGCCATGAATTATAAGATATGTAAATTTGATACGTCGCCTCAATTGGCCCGAGGTGGGCCCCTTTGTTCCCGGATTTTCTTCGATGCTCTATGTGACGGATAGCGAAGTAGAATTTAAAAGAAACGTTTGGGTTATTATACTAACTACGAAATAATAATTGTTTTGACTAGTTCATCGATTTCAAGACTTGTTTTCCTTTCTAAAAGTTTAAAAACGTCTTCTAAATAACTTATTCTTTTCTAAATCAAAGTTCTACAATTTTTTGAAAATCCTTATAATTAAAATAACGACTATGATTCTACGATAAAAATGATAATACTAAAGATGAGGGAATGTCTATGATATTACATGACATGACAAGATATGACGTGATATGATAGATGTATATGTATATAAAATAGGTACATGTAAATAGGATAAGTAAATGTATACACGACATGTATATGTGTACAAGCTATGTGTGTGAACCTGGGTTGGGGGGAAGGGATACATGGGGGAAATGGGAAGGGAAATATGTTTCTGCCACGATCGGTGGTTTATCATCCGGACGCGGGGTGCCGGACGCGGGATATATGGGTGAGCCGGTGTAAATCGGCGCTATGTGGGTGAGCCGACATTATTCGGCGCTATGATATGACCTACCATGTCACGACCAGACATGCTACGATAAGATACGCTACGGTAAGCAGTACTATGACATGATATGCCATGATACGCCACGACGGGACATGATATGATATGCTATGCTATGGTAAGACATGCTATGATATGCTATACTATGACATGACACGCTATGACACGCTATGACATGCTATGCTATGATACGAGATATTATGTTGTACTATGCTAAAGCCTAACACACTATGACACGATATACAAGACGTGATATACTATGACAAGACAAGATAAGGTATAATACGATATAATACGAGATGTTAATGTATGACAGGGTATAAGTTTTATCTTTTCTATATCCTATGGCTCCATGACATTATAAATTCTACACTATGTTATTGCTAGTGTTACTTTCCATGCCTTACATACTCGGTACACTATTTGTGCGACGTCCCTTCTGTGGACGGCGTTTCATGCCGCGCGAGTCGGCGACGGTGGACTTGATCCTTAGGAGCTCTACCGGCGGTACTACGAGCGCTCCAGTTGTTCCGGAGCCTCACTTTCTTGGTACTATTTTGTATATATGTACTCTCGGGCACGACAGTACTCGGCCCTGTCTATGTATATATGTTCTATGTCTAGAGGCTCGTAGACAGATCTGTACAGTCAGATGTTTGTATTTTGGGTCGTAGTATAACTTGATAGCAAAGCTTATTAGTCCATGTTTATGATGCCGCTACTAATGTAAATGTTCTGTAACGAAAAAAATTTTGCTTGTTTATACGACTTGCTAAGAGGTACGGAGTAAAACGATAGGTAAGGGGTGCTCGGTACAAGTATCGGGTACTCGTCACGGCCCCTAGACGGGTCGTGACGAAGTGGTGCTCGAGCAGTTCGGTCCTAGGGGTTTGTCTACGAGCCGTGTCTAGTAGAGTCTTGTTTATGGTGTGTTGCGCGCCACATCAATAGACAGGAGGCTACAGGGCATTTAGGAAAATATGACCTTCTTTGTATTCTAAGATCGTGCGATAGAGCTATGCTACCAGGTTTCCATATTCTTTTCTTAATCTTATGTTATGGTTTCAGTAATGCCGCCGAAGCGGACAGCTACAGCAGCCCAGAAGGGCAAGGCGGTGGCCAAGAAAAGAAATGAACGGGAGCTAGAAGAAGGGGAATCTCATAATGAAGCTCCCCCTGCCCCAGCAGGGCAGGAAAGAGTTCCAGCCCCGGCCCCAGCACCTCCAGTTCCACCGCCAGCAGTTCGGGCCAGCAGATGGCAGAGGCCGTCCGGTTATTGACCCAGTTAGTTGCCGCACAGGCTCAGCGGCAAGATACGGACCCGGGAGACAGGGCTGTAAGTGCAAGGGCCCGCGACTTCATCACTCTGAGGCCTCCAGAGTTTTATGGGTCAAAACCAGAGGAAGACCCGCAGGATTTCATAGACCAGATGCTGAGGACTCTAAGGATCATGCATGCTTCGGATACGGAGTCCGTAGAGTTGGCTTCATGCAGTGCGGGATGTGGCGGTCTGTGGTATGACGGTTGGAGAGCCTCGAGGGGAGCAAATGCCCCTCCCCGGTTTGCGGGAGTTTGCGAGGCATTTCTCGACATTTCTGCGCCGGAAGTTCGACGAGCTCGGCGATATGTTTTTAAATCTCAAGCAAGGGAATATGAGCGTCAGGGAATACAGCCTCCGCTTTAACTCGCTGGCCAGGTATGCCACAGCCATGATCGCTGATATGGGGGATCATGTACATCGATTTGTAAGTGGGTTGGGGCCGCACATAATCAAGAGTGTCCCCGACGGCTTCACTCCCGGGACGGGATGACCATTGCCGTATCCGGGCTCATGCCCAAACACGGAGGAACAACACCGGCCCCGCGGAGAAGAGCGTTATCCGGATAGGGGCTCCCGAGAAAAAGCGGCGGTTTTCTCGGACCGGAGCGAGTACGGAGAGGGGGACAGGCACAAGAGCAATTCAGGTATTCAGACCAACCGGCAGCCAGTGCACCTCCTCGATTTGCGGATAGGGGACCAGATCAGGGTACTCGAGCTTCGGGGTCCCAGTATAGAGCTGAATCCAGCCGGATGATGCCACCTCCGCTACGGTGTACCCGGTGTGGCAGGCCACACTCGGGACAGTGTTACAGAGATACAGGTGCGTGCTATGCTTGCGGACGGACTGACCATTTTATGCGAGATTGTCCGGCGAGGAATGAGAGAGAAGCGGAGCACAACCCGCCGGGTCGGCGGTGAGTTCGTCACCATCCGTGCGCCCTCCGGGACGGAGCCTCCCGGGCTCCGGCGGCCGTGGCCGGCGAGAGGAGGGACACCCGGTTCGGCCGCCCTCCACACCGCCTATATGCGCGACGGGGCGACGGGACCCGAGCCTTCCGCGAGACGCGGCCACGGGTACTTTTTTTTTCGGCCCACCTTCTATAATATGCGTGTCAATTGATTGATTCCATCTTATCCTACGCTGCCTTGGGATTGCTGAACATATTAAAAATTTGGAAATTAGGACGAAAAGTCACCATATGTACAGGTAACAGTGAATATTAGAGAATGCGAAGGGTAGAATTGTAAATAAAAGAAAAGACGTGTTACGCGGGCGTTGTGAAGACTGCTAAGACCCCGACTTGTTCTATATTATGCGATATAAGCAGTGTGAGGGAATGGTGGCGAAAATACTAAGGCTAAGGTGCCGAAATGCATTAAAGTTTCAAGGTTAAGCGTGCTCAGGTGGGAGTAATTTCACGATGGGTGACCCCCTGGGAAATATACTGAAAAGTCCATAAATATGGGAACAGGAGACGAATGTAAAATTAGATAGCCAAAGTGTAAATTACAGTGTGTGAAATGGTTAGAAACCCTATAAAAGTCATGTAGGCGGAGACGGACTAAATTAGCAGAAGGGAAAGGTATGTTGGGTCTAAAATGGATATGTTGAACGATATGTGAGATACCTACGAAGGAGACCTCCCCGAAGTATTATAATGCGCTATGAGGTTAGTTTAACATTCGAGGACGAATGTTCTAAAGAGGGGGAGGATGTTACATCCCGCATTTTCGTACAATCGAATAATTTGAGACAATTGCGGGAGGACAACAAGCAAGGCCATATTTTTATTTTGTTAAGCATACGAATGGATTATGAAGAATGTAGAAGTGGAAATAGTAAGAAAGGCCAAGGGTATAAAAGGAAATTTCGCGGTATGACTCGTGAAAATATGGAAGAAGACGAAGGGCAAAATTGAAATTTTGAAAATTAGTTTCGGGAATTACAAAGCGAGAATTTTGACCAATTGGACCCAAAAAAAAAAAAAAAAAAAGGAAATAAGGCCCAACAAAGGGAGGCCCAACCGGCCATGCTTGGGACCAAGCCCATGTGGGATAAAAATTTCATGAATTAAAAGGATGAAAAACCCATAATCATCTTATAAGACTCTAGAAATTTCAAGACAACAAAAGAGAGAAAAGAAGGAGAAAAACTTAAGGCCATTTCGGCCAAGAGTAATTTTCACAAGAAAAATTTGCAAAAATTCTTCAAAAATTATTTTCTACCAAGAAAAGAGTTCCTAACAAGGTGGAGTTGTTGTTGGAGCAAGGAAGACTCACAATCATACAAGTTGTGAAGTGTAGTCAAGTGAAGAAGTGAAGAATAAGGGAAGGTGAGAACTTGTGCTCTCCTTTGCATGTTATGAATATGTATGCATGTTGTAGTATGCAAAAGTGAATGAAATTCATGAAGAACAAAACATAGCATGTGGCCGTGTACCTCTATGCATGTGTAGGAAGTATGTTTCAATTATTTTGTTTAGTGTTGGTTGTTATTGTTGTGGATGGTATGTGAAGAAAATGGAAGTTGAATGAATTTCGAGAAGTTGTGGTATGTATGTGGTGTTGGCCGTGGGGGTCATGGTGAGTAATGGAAGAGAATGAGCCAATTTTATTTAGTATTTTGCTTGTTGTTATGTTGTAGATTCGATGTTGCTAATAAATGTCTAATGATCTTAGTGAAGTTATTGTAGTAGAAACTTGTTTAGACATTATATGAATGGAAAGCAATGTTTCTTTGCATGCATGGAAAACAATATGATTGGTATGATGTCGATGGAATATATATTATAAAAGGCTGCTATGGTGTTCGTCGAAGTTGTAAGGCCCTGAAGAAAGTAGTTCATTGAGGTTATGCATCTTGAATGGGATATGTAAATTATAGTGTGATTGTTGAATTATGTTAATAGTTTGGCCGGGTTTGAATTCCCGGATTGTGATTGATGAGAATTTGGCTATGTTGAATGTTGGGGATGCTATATTTACAGAGGAAGTCTTTGCCGAAATTTCGGCAGCTAAGTGTTTCCTTAAGATTCTAACTCTAAGAATACTAATAAGAGTTTTGGGTAAACATGACCAAATTGCAGATTTTGACGAAATTGCAACGTGAATTTGAAGTAGCAAAAGGAGTGAAAAGAGGTATGTAAGGCTTTACCCTCCTTTCTTGGCATGTCTTAGACGTAGTAAGGTTGGCCACGGGCCTCGGGGGCCCTCCCTTTCCTCGAAATCCAAGATTGAAATTGACTACTAATCATTCAATGGAATTGAAGTAGAAATTGCGCAAATTGTTGGAAAAACTTTCTAGACATTTAGAACTTACCCAAATAAGACCCGATTACTCTAAGCTCTTCATAAGTAACGCCATGAATTATAAGATATGTAAATTTGATACGTCGCCTCAATTGGCCCGAGGTGGGCCCCTTTGTTCCCGGATTTTCTTCGATGCTCTATGTGACGGATAGCGAAGTAGAATTTAAAAGAAACGTTTGGGTTATTATACTAACTACGAAATAATAATTGTTTTGACTAGTTCATCGATTTCAAGACTTGTTTTCCTTTCTAAAAGTTTAAAAACGTCTTCTAAATAACTTATTCTTTTCTAAATCAAAGTTCTACAATTTTTTGAAAATCCTTATAATTAAAATAACGACTATGATTCTACGATAAAAATGATAATACTAAAGATGAGGGAATGTCTATGATATTACATGACATGACAAGATATGACGTGATATGATAGATGTATATGTATATAAAATAGGTACATGTAAATAGGATAAGTAAATGTATACACGACATGTATATGTGTACAAGCTATGTGTGTGAACCTGGGTTGGGGGGAAGGGATACATGGGGGAAATGGGAAGGGAAATATGTTTCAACGCCACACCGATCAGTGGTTTATCATCCGGACGCGGGGTGCCGGACGCGGGATATATGGGTGAGCCGGTGTAAATCGGCGCTATGTGGGTGAGCCGACATTATTCGGCGCTATGATATGACCTACCATGTCACGACCGGACATGCTACGATAAGATACGCTACGGTAAGCGTACTATGACATGATATGCCATGATGCGCCACGACAGGACATGATATGATATGCTATGCTATGGTAAGACATGCTATGATATGCTATACTATGACATGACACGCTATGACACGCTATGACATGCTATGCTATGATACGAGATATTATGTTGTACTATGCTAAAGCCTAACACACTATGACACGATATACAAGACGTGATATACTATGACAAGACAAGATAAGGTATAATACGATATAATACGAGATGTTAATGTATGACAGGGTATAAGTTTTATCTTTTCTATATCCTATGGCTCCATGACATTATAAATTCTACACTATGTTATTGCTAGTGTTACTTTCCATGCCTTACATACTCGGTACACTATTTGTGCGCGTCCCTTCTTGTGGACGCCGCGTTTCATGCGCGCGGGTCGGCGGACAGTGGACTTGATCCTTAGGAGCTCTACGGCGGTACTCTACGAGCGCTCCGGTTGTTCGGAGCCTCACTTTCTTGGTACTATTTTGTATATATGTACTCTCGGGCACGACGATGCTCGGCCCGTCTATGTATATATGTTCTATGTCTAGAGGCTCGTAGACGGATACGTACGATCGGATGTTTGTATTTTGGGTCGTAGTATAACTTGATAGCAAAGCTTATTAGTCCATGTTTATGATGCCGCTACTAATGTAAATGTTCTGTAACGAAAAAATTTTGGCACTGTTTATACGACTTGCTAAGAGGTACAGGTAAAACGATAGGTAAGGGGTGCTCGGTACAAGTATCGGGTACTCGTCACGGCCCCTAGACGGGTCGTGACACGCAAGTTCAGACGTAAGAGGCAAATGAGAAGCTAGGGTAGTCCAAGGGAAGTAGAGTGTGCGGAATGGGCCGAAACCTTAAGTGGTCGCGTAGTACGAGGTAGATTAGACCGATAAAGAGAAAGAAGATGCATCACAGCTTCGGAATTAGGGTGAGTTTGAATAGTGGTTGGAAATATTTTGAAAGCGAGACGGTAGCACTATATGTCTATGTGTGTGTATAATGTCTCATACCTGGTCTTATTAGCAGATATATGTATTCCGGCAACCAACGTGGTGGTATAGGGAAGGCAATAATTGGACAGAGTAACGAAGCTCAAGTGAGCAACAGTGTATAGATGGCACAAATGTCATAAGGCAAGCTGATGTTGTGGTTATCACAGGTCGAGTTTGGGAAGTTCGAATGCAATGATATGTGGAAAAGGGAAGGAAGTGAGTAGATGTAAGGTCAGAGAATCAAAACGTCGGGATCAAAATACCGCCTAGTTGGAATGAGAAATACAAACATAGGGCAAAGTATAATCGGGTAATAGTATAAGTACGCCCTAGAAGGGGGAAGCGAGCGCGAGAGGTGCAAGTGTAAGAGGGAGACAATTGACACCGCGTTATATTCGATACGGATGCTTGGACTACGAGTAATATTCCTTGCCGAAATAAATCGGTAAGATTCTATGGCCAAGGGTAGTAAGGGGGAAAGAAAAAGATAGGAAACCTCCTGTGGTAGGACATGGGGACATCAAGGAACGAATGTTAGTACGGAAGGAATATGTGGGGCAGAGTGAGCCAAGAAAAGGAAAGACCGTAACCAAGGTTAGAAATGCTTCATATGAGTCGTACAAGAATAGTTATGTTACCTGTGAATATTTATATGCTAGGGATGGAACCGACCAATACGTAAAGAGAAGCGTTTGGATTCAGTAATAACGACATGATTATGAGACTTTAGGTGCATTAAGAAAAGATGTAAAGACAGCATTCAGGACCCGATATGGGCATTATGAATTCAGAGTGATGTCCTTTGGGCTGACTAATGCCCCGGCTGCGTTTATGGAACTGATGAATCAGGTATTCAGGTCGTTCTTAGATATGTTCATAATCGTGTTTATCGATGATATTCTGGTTTATTCGCGACCAGAAGAGGAATACACAAATCATCTGAGGAAGGTACTTGGGGTGCTCCCGCACCAGAAATTATATGCTAAATTTGATAAATGTGAATTCTGGCTGACTTCAGTGGCATTCCTGGGGCATATTGTTAGAGCTGATGGCATCCGGGTGGATACCCAGAAGATTGAGGCCGTAAAGGCGGCCTGAACCTATGACGCCACGGAGGTACGTAGTTTCCGGGATTAGCCGAATATTATAGGAGGTTTGTAGAGAAGTTTGCTTCGATTTCGGTGCCTTTAACAAGGCGACTCGAAGGAGCTAAGTTTCGGTGGACCGATGCTTGCGGCGGAGCTTCCGGTCTCTGAAAGAGAAACTGACTACAGCTCCAGTTCTGACTCTTCCCGAAGGTCCAGATGGGTATGTTATTTACTGTGATGCTTTTGGTGTTGGATTGGGATGTGTATTGATGCAGCACGGCAGAGTTATAGCTTATGCTTCCCGGCAGCTCAGAAAGCACGATAGGAATTATCCTACCCACGATCGGGAGCTAGCCGCGGTAATTCATGCTTTGAAGATGTGGAGACATTATCTATATGGTGTTCACGTTGATATTTACACAGATCATAAGAGCCTCCGATATATCTTTAAGCAGAAGGAATTGAATTTGCGGCCGAGGAGATGACAAGAATTGCTGAGAGATTACGACATCGATATTTTATATCATCCTGGGAAAGCCAATGTCGTAGCAGATGCACTTAGCCGTAAGTCTATGGGTAGTTTGACAGACGTGCCGTCAGAGAAGAAGGAAATGGTTCGCGAGATCCATCAGTTGGCTAGTCTTGGAGTCCGCTTGGCTGATTCTGGAGATGTTGGGGTTTCTGTTCGAGAAATTGCTGAATCCTCTATTACGGAGGAGATAAAGCGGCGTCAGTATGAGGATCCTGTTCTGGCACAGTACAGAGACGCAGCCCGTGAAAAGGAAAAGACCCCGTTCGAGATTACACCTGATGGAGTACTATTACACAGGGCGGCATTATGTGTACCGATGTTGCGGTCGTGGCGACGAGGTTATGGGCGAGGCACATTATGCCGTTATTCTCGTTCACCTGGGGTCGACGAAGATGTATCATGACCTCGGATGCTTATGCGGTGGGATGGTATGAACGGGGACATAGCGAGTTTGTTGCTCGGCGCCCGAATTGTCGATAGGTTAAGATCGAGCATCAGAAGCCTGGTGGATTATTACAGGAGATGGAGATACCGTCGTGAAAGTGGGAAGTAATTAATATGGACTTCATTACAGGCTTACCTCGCACTTCATGGAAGTATGATTCCATTTGGGTTATTGTTGATAGGCTGACAAAATCAGCCCATTTCCTTCCAGTTAGGACTACGTATTCAGCTGAGGATTATGCCAGGTTATATATTAAGGAGATTATACGACTTCACGGAGTTCCCCTATCTATTATCTCCGACAGAGGTGCTCAGTTACAGCTAATTTCTGGAGATCATTTCAGGAAGGATTGGGGACACAGGAGGGTCTCAGTACAACATTCCATCCTCAGTCAGACGGACAGGCCGAGCGCACTATTCAGACGCTGGAAGATATGTTGCGGGCCTATGTTATTGATTTCAGGGTAGCTGGGATGATTATTTTCCGCTTGTTGAGTTTGCTTATAATAACAGCTACCACTCCAGTATCCAGATGGCACCATATGAGGCTTTGTACGGCAGGAAGTGTAGGTCACCGATTGGCTGGTTTGATGTTGGGGAGACTAAGTTGATTGGCCCAGATGCGATACAGCAAGCAGTTGATAAGGTGAAACTCATTCGGGAGAGGTTATTAGCAGCCCAGAGTCGACAAAAATCATATGCAGACAATCGCCGTCGACATTTAGAGTTTCAGATTGGTGATTGGGTATTCCTGAAAGTATCACCTATGAAGGGTGTAATGAGATTCGGCAAAAAAAAAGGGAAGCTCAGTCCGAGATATATTGGGCCTTATCAGATTATTCGTAAAATAGGCAAGGTTGCCTATGAATTAGATCGGCCAGCTGATTTGGGAGCAGTGCACCCGGTATTCCACGTTTCTATGCTTCGTAAATGCATTGGTGACCCCTCCAGAGTATTTCTTGTAAATGATATCCAGGTCACAGAGGAGCTATCCTATGAAGAGCAGCCTATGGCCATATTGGACCGTCAAGTAAGAAGGTTGCGGAATAAAGATGTGGCTTCTGTTAAAGTCCTGTGGCGGAAGAATAACCGGGAAGAAATGACCTGGGAGGCTGAGGAGGAGATGAAGAAGAAGTATCCTCATTTATTTCCGGTACCTACAGGTAATCTAAATTCCTTATTTGACTATGTTGATCAATGAATGAATTGTGTGTGATAGCTATAAAATAAACTCCCCCAAACTGTTTGTAAGGCCCGTAAGATTAGTCTAACATTCGAGGACGAATGTTCTAAAGGGGGGGAGGATGTTATATCCCGTATTTTGTGCATTGGGACAATCCGGATTAACTATGATAAGTTAGGGTCCAAACCATTCCGGGATACAAAGTCGGGACTTTTGACCTTTGATTTTGTTTTGAGATATAATTTGTTCATGAATTTGTTGCCATGGAATATTTAGGAAAATTTAGGACCAAAAGTGGTATAATGGAAAGTTGGAAATCATGCATTTTATGGCCCTTGGCCGTGTGGCTTTGTAGATGGTCCCACACATGTTGTGGCCAATTTTAATTGGTCCAACACATGTGTGGGCCAAGGACACTTGTTCAACTCATATATGTAAGCACAAAAGATGACTAAGTAGTCATCTTTTCCATTTCCCACACTTAGAAAAAAAAAACAAGAACTTGAAGAACAACAAAAGGGCCATTCGGCCAAGACCTTGGAAATTCAAGTCCAAATTGAGCCATCACAAAAATATTTCCTTAGTGCAAATCCACTAATTGGAGGTCCCTAAGTAGCGTGAAAGTGTTGTTTGGGTCATCAAACCATCCGTCTTGTAAATCGCAAACCCTAGCCTAGTTGGGAAGTTGAAGAAGAAAGGTAAGATTTAATCTTGTTTTATGTGTTATGAATGGTGTATGCATGTTGTAGTATGCTAAAATGGATGAAATTCATGAAATATGGTATGTTGGAGTTGAGCCGTGTATGGTGTGTATGGCCGTGTAGTGTGTGTGTGTTGTGTTGAGATGATGAATTAATTCTATGTAGCATGTTTAGTTGTGTAGTGTGAAGAAAAGAATGAGAATCATCAACATATGTATATGTGTAGTGTTGGCCGAATATGGGTCATGTTATGTGACAAAGGATGAATTAATATTGCTTAGTGTTTTAGTTGTTGTCGTTATGAATTCTATGTGGGCGATAAGAGTTTAATGACTCAAGATTGATGTTGTAAGTGTTGCGGACTGATTTGGAGGTTATTGTGCATTTGATGTAATTTCTATATTTGTGAGAATGACATTGTTAGAGTGTGGATTGTTGGTGCAAATCATGATTTGGGAATGAGAAATGTGTTATAGTTGAGGTTCTCGGGTTTGGGGCAATTTCGGGTGAGTTGGAGTATTATTTGGGATGTTTGAAATATTGTGTGAATTGTTTGAAATGTTCTTGAATGTTGTTGATATAAGTTCGGACTAGTATTTGAATGTATAAGCATTGATGTTGGCTTGAATGTAAGCCGTTGAATCGAATATATTGAATGTTGTCGAATGATGTAAAAGAGGGCTACTAATGTTATATTGCCTTTCGGATTGATTATTGATGTTGCTAGGTTGGTTGTTTTTTATTTGGCCGAGTTAAATTCTCGGGGTTGGCCTATTTACAGGGGAAATGCTGCCCAAATTTCTGTAGAATTAAGTGCTAGTTTGGGATTAAATTCCTAAACGTCTATAGCTAATATTTGATATCCGTTGACGTATTTGTAGACCTTGGGGAGTCCGAGGCGTAGGTTGGGATTAGCTTGAGTTCGGCTAGCTTTGAGAGCGTACGAGGTATGTAAAGCTCAACCCTTCCTTCTTTTGGCATGCCTTAGTTACAAATAGGCTATGACACGAGCCTCGAGAAAACTCTATTCTCGCAATCCGAGCATGTTTATGACTCTTATTTGTTTCTTGGAATTCGTATGCTTGATATGATGAAATATTGGCCCTTATGTCTTTGGAAAATTTGATTTTCAAATGTTACATAAAAAGTGTTATTTTAAAGAGTTCCGTAACTACGAACGACCGTAACTTTCTGTTATAACCCGTACTTTTCACCTTTGGGAATCTCGGAATTTTCGAGACAAGTTAAGGACAATGAAATGCATTGATCTTGTTTGATTCATAAGTTGGTTATGGAAAATTTAGATGTGGAAATATTGGGAAAGCCTAAGGGCAAAATTGGAATTTTGGAAAATGGTTTCATGAATTACCAAAATGTGGGCTAAGGAAATTGGGCTTGGAATTGACCAAAAAAAAAATTTGGAGCCAAGCCCAACCCAAGGAGGGTGGCCGGCCATGGCTTGGAGGATTAATTAAATCCAAGCCATGTGCATGGTCATGTGACAAGCTAATTATATAAAGGAGCAAGACTCTTTAATTCTCTAGAATTTTCAAGACAAGAGAAAGAAGGAGAAAAACAAGAACAAGAAGAGCAAAAATTTTAAGGCCATTCGGCCATGACCCTCCAAATTTCCCCTTCAAAAATCTTGATCCCAAAATTATTTTCTTGCTATATTCCTACCAATTCAAGGTCCCTCTACAACTTGCAATTATTTCGGAAGATAACCCGTTGGTTTCGTCGTTTGGATGAATTGGTGAAGTGAAGAAACTTGAAAAGGAAGGTAAGAATTTACCCCTTCTATTTATGTTATGAAGGTTTGGTTGTGTTGTGGTATATGGAAATAAGTAGAAATTATGAGAATATGGAAGTTTGCATGGTGAATATGAATGTATGCATGTGGCCGAATATGTGTAGTGTAATTATGTTGAGTTTTATGTTGTATTTTAGTTGTGCTTATGATGGAATTCACATTGGATATGAAAGTTGAATAAATTTGGTTGAAGTTGGAATATAGGTGCTTGGCCGTGTGGTATGGTGGTGCTAGAAAGGGAGTGAATTAATGTTGTTTAATATGTTAGTGGTCTTGTCATGATCCTTGTAAGGTAGATGAAAGAAAAATGATGTAAGCTTGCATTGAAGTGGAATGTAGAGGCTTATGTTGTTTTAGTATGATTTCATGTCATTATGATAATTAAGTTGTTAAGGTGTGAATTATGATGATTGTTAATGAACTTGGAAGGTGGAAATATGTTATGAATATGTATGTTGAAGATTAGAAGATTTGGATAAATTATGACTTTGGTGGGAAGTTGTGTATTTTGTATAAATTGTGTATATATTGTAAAAATGGTATGAAATGCTTCCAAATGGCATTGTAACGATTCTAGTTAGTAATGAATGTGAGTATGATGGTGTTGGTTTGAAAATGTGAAGTCGGAATGGAAGTTATTGCATTATGTTGGAAAGTTGATTAGTTGTACCATATTGTGTTTTGTTGTGGTTGTTGATGTTGATGTTGGGTTGTTGTTGGTTGTTTTGGGCTAAGTTGAATCTCGGGGATGCTATATGTATAGGGGAGGTGCTGCCCAAATTTTTATAGGACAATATTGGCTAAGATTGGAAATTGTGAGTCTCATGAATAGTAAGCGGTCAATATGACCATTTGCGCAGATTTACACGAAACGGGACCGGAGTTTCGACGAGCTTAACAAGCGCGAAAGGTATGTAAAGCTACCCCTATTCTTTCATTGGCACGCCCTAGATGTGCTAGGCTTGAATTCGGACCTCGGGGACAACTCCACTCTTCGGAATCCGTATTCGAAAATTCTCCCTTTTCTTTCAGTAAAATTGAATTAGTTAGGCTGTGAATGACTAGAAAGTGATCTAAACCTCCCCAACTTTTGTAAATAAAATCCGATTACCTTAAAATCCTCGTAAATGGTATTATGAAGTTGAACATATGTAATTTACGTCCGCCACCTCAATTGACCGAGGTGGGCCCCCTATTTCGATTTTACTCTTTTTGTATTTGCGATTTGTCTTCGAGCGGCTTTTAAGGAATGTTTTAGCTACTAAGCAAAAATCATTTTAAATATTCCATTAAGTCCTATGAAACGTTTTGATATGTACTTTGACTCCGAATGTTCCGTCCCCGACATAACCTCTCGTGATGTCCGAAAGGTACGTACTATGATTCCGATTCCGTCCGATTTCGTTACTTTGATTTGCCATTCCCTATGCCTCATTGAGTCTCTGGAAATTTTTATGGTATTTTATTGCATTTAGTTTCTCACTACTCCACTCGTGGATGCCTCAATGTTTCCCACACTGAGCCCGGGCCAGGATATGTTCTCAAGCGTATTTCTCTGCATTGTTCGCCGTGCCTCGGTGTGAGGGGGCAGGTATGACATGTACATGGGTCCGAAGTATGATGTGCCATGTACATATATTCTGATATCTGATTATGTTATGTGATGTGGCCACTTGGTATGTTATGATGTGTTCGGAGATATTTCCTACTCGAAGTATGATGTGTTATGGCGCCGGAGAAGGGGGCGCCTCTGTTCTGTTCACCGAGTCCCATAGCGGGGCCGGCTTTGGCATATGTTTTCAGCATGCATTACTTATGATTTCTGGTATGCATTTTTGATTACTTATGCATCTCATTTGTTTTCCGCACATTCTGTTCTGATTTTGATTTTATTTATTACGGTCTCTGCTTTACATATTCAGTACATTTTCCGTACTGACCCCCTTTCTTCGGGGGCTGCGTTTCGTGCCGCGCGGTACGGACATTTGATTTTGATTCGCCCGCCTAGGTTGTTTGCGCTGGTTGAAGTGCTCCTTTGTCCGGGGCCCGTATTTTGGTATAAAATTTTCTGTTGCATTTGTACATATTCGTTCTGGGGTACGACGGGGCCCTGTCCCGTCATATGATTATGTTTTTGTTCTGTAGAGGTCTGTAGACATGTGGTGTGGGTTCTGTATATGTTCCGTGAGTTGCGTACGTTTAGGGCTTATCTGTATTTTGTGACGGCCTTATCGGCCTTCGTGCGGCATGCCCACTTGTCCTTGTTAAATTATGATTTCTGTTTATCTTTAATATTTTGCTAATTCAGGGTAAGGTACGTATGAGTGCCCAACTAGGGCACGAGTCGCGGCCTACGGAGTTAGGTCGTGACAAAAGTGGTATCAGAGCGGTTAGGTCCTCGGAATGTCTACAGACCGTGTCTAGTAGAGCCCTGTTTATGGTGTGAAGCGCGCCACATTTATAAACAGGAGGCTACGAGGCATCTAGGAATTGTTGACCTTCTTTCTCGTCTTAGATCGTGCGATAGAGCCAAGTTATAGGAAATAAAATTCCTTGCGTGAGTTTTGCATACGGCGGAAAATGGTAAGTGGTGACGGAAAAGGTCACACAGGTAAGTTCGAATATACTTGTTCCGTTACCTGAAACAGAAGATCCTGAATGGCTAGCGGGGAATACGAAGCTGTATATTCTGCACGGTATTATGGATATTTGCGGCATACAGATTTTGAGTAATAAGAATTTGCAAAGGTGACTACCGAAGCTCAAGAAGGGTAAAATAGTAATTGTACAAAAAAGGACGTGTTGCGAGTATGCCTTGGGGTCTGTAAGGCCTCGATTAGCCTCGTATTATGTAACAAAGGTCGTGTGTGGAAATGGACGTGATTATACCGACATTAAGGGACTAGAATCCGTCGAAGTTGCGAAGTTAAGCGTGCTCAGGAGGGGAGCAATTTTGGGATGGGTGACCCCCTGAGAAGTAATTGAAAAAAAAATTTTGCAAGCTTGGAATTTAAGGGGATAAATGAGAAGTTAGCTAGACCTAAAAATAACTATAGTACGCGGGATGAATTATGATAAGCTCCAGTTTAAGGAAAGGATAGTAAGGTTGCGATAAGAATATGGACGGAAAAAGAGTCGTGACAGGTATGAATGTAGAGGTAAGACCGTAGTGGGAAGAATATAAGAAATAAATGGAAATTTGGGGTAACCTAAAGGAAAAGGAAGTATGTGAAGCGGCTAGCACCCTTACAGGAATTGCGTAGACTGAAACGGACGAAGTGGGTGCAAAGGAGAGAGCGCAATACCGCTTGGGGATCAGAGTAAATTTAAGTAGTGATTGGGAATGCTTGTAAGTAGAATGGTGATGAGTGTATATATATATGTATGCGTAGGACTTTTCCCTGGTGATTACGTTGGTCGAAAGGCGAGTCCTAACGACAAAAGGTTGCAACTAACGGAAGGTATTACGACACGGAACATAGGGATGAAGTGAAGGGTGAGAGACAAATGTTACGGACTGGACTGACTCCGATTGCGTTACAAATAGTGGTTGAAAGAGTTCTAACATGACAATATTTGGAGAAGCAACTGAGTAAAGATATTGAGGGTAAGGAAATGGAGATATTGGAAGGAATCAAGGATAAGGAATATGATTAAGTGAAACCTTCGAGGGAGTTGACAGGCAAGGTAGGAAATCATGGTGTAGGAATGAGGAAAGTAAGTTTGTAACCAAGCGAGAAGTAAACCGCGACAAGGAAATTTCCATAGGCCTCTAAAGTAGTAGTAAAAGTAGCCTGACCCTGAACGCGACTCCGTATGCCATATTTCTGCGCTTCTGACTTCGATGAAACTCTGCCTACCATATCCCGGTACTTCTGAATCTAATTATGATTCTATCTGATGAACCTCTGTACGTTCGATTCTGATCACAACTCGGTTTGATACATCTCTGTACTTCTGACTCCTCGACACGGATTTGTCGTGTTCGTATGTACGCCTCGATTACGGAACTGTCCGATATACGTCTCTACGTCCGACCCCGACTGTAAATCTGTCTGGTATATGTGCCGGTGCGCTTGCCTCTGACTCCGGATGTATCCAATATAGTTCGGCACGTCTGATTCCGACTATGGCATTGTCCGATATGCTTCTGTACGTCTGGCTCCGATTTTGAGTCTGTCTAAGATAATCGTCGGAGTATGATTCTGTTTGTTGTACTGTCGTGCTTCTGATTCCGGATACGACTCCGTCCGACGTCCGTTTGATCTTCTGATTCTGACGAAGATTCGGTTCGCCCTATATCCGATTTAAGACCCCGAACAGTCCTAGTAAAGAGATGTCGAAGAATGACAGAGGAAGTTAAAAGACGAAGGCCCTTATAAGTGCTTTGGTCAAGCTCAAGTATGCGTTTGTGTTATAGCCCGTATATTGTACGTTTGGAAATTCCAAAGTCGTCGTGGAAAGTTAAGGGCGAGACCATTTTCAAAAATTATCTTAATGAACGAGTCGTTATAAATATTATTTATGACTATTATTAGTACGGAAATATTGTGAAGGGTTAAGGGCAAGAAGAGAAATTCGCAAAATGGGCCGTGGAAATAATGCGGAAGGTTAGGGACAAAATGGTAATAATGAGAAAAGTCGAGGGGCAAAATGGGAATTCACCCAAGTTTCATTAAAATTCTAAAGAGGCCATATTGGCCATGTGACCAAAAAAAAAAAAAAAAAAGGAAAGAAAAGATGACAAAAATAAGTCATCTTTGCCAAATTTCAAGAGAATTCTAGAAAAAAAAAAGAAAAGAAGAAAGAAAAATCTAGAGAGGGGCATGTGCCCCTCACATGACTAAGGGAATTATATATATATGTGGGAGTCATCATTTATTCAAGAAAAGGAAGAACAAAAAAAAAAAAAAAAGAGAAGAGGGAGAAAGCAACCAATTCGGCCATGGAGGAAGAAGAAGGACCCTTTGAAATTTGTTCCTAAAAATTATTTTCTTGATGTATTCCTACTAATTCAAGGGTCCTCTTCAACGTGGTATAATTATTTCGGAAGATAAGCCGTTCGTTTCGTCGTTTTGATAATTTGGGGAGTGAAGAAACTTGGAGAGAAAGGTATGATTTCAACCTCTTTTATAGGTTATAAAGATTTTGTTTATGTTATGAAATATAGGGATGAGTAGAAATCACAAAAATATGGAAGTTGAATGATGGTTGTATGAAGTAATATATAGCCGTGTATGTGCATGTGTGTGTTGTGAAGGCAAAAATAAGTTGATTTTATGGGATGTTCTAATTGTAGAGGTTGTGGATTCCACATTGATAATAAAAGATTAATAATTTTGATGGAAGTTGGCATTATGGAGGTGGCCGTGTGTTTGTGTGTGTGATGTGGAAACAAATATGAACCAATGTTCATATGGTAAGTTGGTTGTATTAATATGAATTCTATGATGCAAATGAAAATAGGATGAATTGGGTAAAGTTGTGAATTGTTGGAAAATTGCTTAAAGGCTAATGTGATTTGAATATGGACTTTTTGTATTGTTGGGAAATGGTATGACTAGTGTATGAAGTATTAATGTAAGTTATGAATTTGGAAGGAAGGAAATGAGTGAAGATCGTTTAGTGGAAGTTGGGTTGAAGGTTGAGATGATATGTAGAAATGGAAATTTCTTATGTTAGAATATATCGTAATTGCTTATTGATGTCGTTGTTGGTATTGTTGTTGATAGTTTGGCCGGGTTGAATTCCCGGATTACTGTTGATGTTGATTTGGGCCGAGCCATATTCTCGGGATGGTGCATTTACAGGGGAGGTCTTTGCCGAAATTTCGATAGACAAGAACTAATTCAAGATTGGAATTTCAAGCCTCATGAATAGTAACTGGTAAATATGACCAAAGTGCAGATTTTGGCGAACTTGGGACTGGAATTTGGAGTAGCGTAAGCGGCAGAAAAGGTATGTAAGGCTTACCCTTTCTTTCTCTGGCATGTCCTAGATATACTAGGCTTGAAACTGGACCTCGGGGACAACTCCACTCCTCGGAATTCATGTCCAAAAATTGCCCTTTTTCTTTCAATAGAATTGAATCATTTATGCTGCTAATGGTTTGAAAATTTGTTTAAATGTCTAGAACTTGAACAAATGGAACCCGATTGTCTTAGAACTATTATGAATGACATTATGAAGTGTAAAATTTTGTAAGTAAGGTACGTCACCTTAGTTGACCCGAAGTGGGCCCACAAACCCCGAGACCTATGTATATCGTCCTGTTTGCCTTACTTCCGCACGAAAAGTACTGGAAACCTTTGGCTAATGTTCCGAGCTCGCTATAAGTGTCTGGTAACTCAGATAAAAGTATTATGGTTTGACTATTTTGATATAAACGCTCCGGTATGAATAATCTGATTTGAATATTCTGACATAAGCATTCCGATGTATATGTTCTGGCATAAGCATTCGGTTATAGGTATTTGAAAGTAAATATTCGGATATGCATATGATCTGACATAAGTATTTCGGTCTAAGTATTTTGGTATGAATGTTTGACATAAGTATTCTGCTATGACTATTTGGGTATGAATCTGTTGACCTGAGTATTCTGATGCGAGTATCCTTATGAGTCATAATGTTCTCCATACACGACCCCGGATCGCTGGGGAAGTCCGAAGAGGTTTCTGCATGTCAAATGCTTATAACTCTCCGATGCTAACTCGGAAGAACCCGAAACTTATTCTGATTCTTCAGATGTTAATAAGCGTATGTATTCATCGAGTCTGATTCTATATGCATATGTTTCCTCGCACTACTCGCTCGCGCGCGACTCAATGTATCTTTCACCGAGTCCCGGCCGGGCATGTTATGATCTCGTGTGTACGTCACGATACGATTTCGATTCACCGAGTCCGGGCCGGACATGTTATCGTGCACTTCTCTCGCATTATTCACCGAGTCCCTCGTACTTGCGGGCCGGGACACGTTATCCGTATGTACTTACGATTTGATGGTACGGGGATGGTGGCCGGACGGCATATTATGATTATTCACCGAGACCCGCAGAGAGGGTCGGGACACGTTATGTATACTTGGCACATGATTCGATATGCATGATTCTACTTCACCGAGTCCCTTAACAAAGGGCCGGGACACGTTATTTGCATATATGACTTATGAATCTGATATATGATCCTATTTACCGAGTCCCTCTTCAGAGGGCCGGGACACGTTATATGCATCTGTGATCCGTGACTTTGATATACATTTATGAGTCTATCCACCGAGTCCCTCACAGGAGGGCCGGGACATGTTACTCTGACACATCTCTGTACGTCTGACTCTGAGTATGAATCTGTCTGACATATCTCTGTACATCTGACTCTGAACACGAATCTGTCTGATACACCTCTGTATGTCTGACTGTGATTACGGGTCTGTTCGATATACCTCTGTACGTCTGCGTCTAATATACGATATCGTCCGGCATTACGTATGTTCGTATTCCGCCCGATACATGATCTCGTCGAACATTCTCGTACGATTTGCACCTCTTCGGACATGCGGTCCGTGGTTGTAAAGCACGCATTTTGGTATTCTGGTTGACTTGCTTTCTGTACCTTTTTCGACATATGAGACAGGTGCGTATGGACTAGGTCTGAACGGTAAACGTCTGGTATTCTGAGAAAAGTATTTACCGGTTATGTTTGTCTGTTTCAGTTATGGTTCTCTTTTCTGTATTGCATGCCTTACATACTCAGTACATTTTCCGTACTGACCCCCTGTCTTCGGGGGCTGCGTTTCATGCCGCGCAGGTACTCCCAGATGAGTTGAAGTTATTGCGAGAAGATGTTCCGGCGAAGATGGCAAGCTCTATTTTCCCGATAATCGCCAAGTCGAGTTTGTACGTTATGATTTACGGATCCGTGATAGAGGCTTTGCGAACGGCGTCGTGGGTGTTGGTTGTCGGCTCCGTGAGCGGCTCCATCAGCCGATACGTCATATGTGATTGGTTTTGTTTGACTACGCTTAATTTATGTAATTTGAAAGCAGCGAATAGAATTATTTCTGAAAGTTATATTTTGCATTTTATTTTTATTTGAAAAAAAATTATTTGCGTAATGAGAGTCTGTGGGTTCGCTCGGCTCCGGGTGTGGGGTCGGGTGCCCATCACGTCCCATGGAATTGGGGCGTGACAAAGTGGTATCAGAGCGAGGTCTGTCCGTGGGGTTGTCTGCAAAGTCGTGTCCGGAGAGTCCTGTTTATGGTGTGAAGCGCGCCACATTTATAAACAGGAGGCTACGGGGCATCTAGGGATTGTTGACCTTCTTTCTGTCATAGATCGTGCGATAGAGCCAAGTCATAGGAGAATGAAATAAGAAATTCCGTCTGTAAGCCTTACATACGATGAAAGGAGGTAAATGTGGATATATCTGATCAGTTACCCGAGACTGACAGTTCTGGATGGCAAGAATGTGATATGAAATTATATACTCTGTGAGGAATTGCTGGCATTCGCGGTGTACAGATTTTGGCTAATAAGAATTGGTAAAGGTAGTATGGAAGATTAAAAGGGTAAAATAGTAAATGTACAAGAAAGGACGTGCTACGAGCATGTGTCGGAATCTGTGAAAGTTTGACTGGCTCCAGATTATGTGATAAAGGCCATATGAAAAAGCGTATGCGATTATATCAGTAATAAAGCACCGAATTCCATCAAAAATTCGAGGTTAAGCGTGCTCAAGCGGGAGCAATTTCAGGATGGGTGACCCCGGGAAGGAAGTAAGAAATTCCAAAGATTTAGTTGCAAAGGACAAATGAGAAACCGAATGGCCTAAGTGAAGTCGACTATATGAGATGATTGGAGACCACAAAAGGCTACGCGGCATGCGACGGGCCCGATTAAAGAAGAAATGAAAAGTATGTCACGGTTCGAAATTTGGATAGGCTTGAATAGTGTACGGAAGTATTCTGTGGGTTAGTTGATACTAATTATATGTGCCTATGTGTATGAACATGTACGATATCCCATATGTGAAGGCATCGACAGAAAGTGAAGAGAAAACTTATGGTAGGAAATTTTGCTATGTTGTGCGTAGAGTCGAAAAGAAGAACTCGTTGGTTTGTGAAGGAACCCCTCCCGAAGTGCTACAAGACCCCGTGAGGTCAATTGAACATTCGAGGACGAATGTTCTAAAGAGGGGAGGATGTTATAGCCCGTATATTGTACGTTTGGAAATTCCAAAGTCGTCGTGGAAAGTTAAGGGCGAGACCATTTTCGAAATTATCTTAATGAACGAGTCGTTATAAATATTATTTATGACTATTATTAGTACGGAAATATTGTGAAGGGTTAAGGGCAAGAAGAGAAATTCGCAAAATGGGCCGTGGAAATAATGCGGAAGGTTAGGGACAAAATGGTAATAATGAGAAAAGTCGAGGGGCAAAATGGGAATTCACCCAAGTTTCATGAAAATTCTAAAGAGGCCATATTGGCCATGTGACCAAAACAAAAAAAAAAAAGGAAAGAAAAGATGACAAAAATAAGTCATCTTTGCCAAATTTCAAGAGAATTCTAGAAAAAAAAGAAAAGAAGAAAGAAAAATCTAGAGAGGGGCATGTGCCCCTCACATGACTAAGGGAATTATATATATATGTGGGAGTCATCATTTATTCAAGAAAAGGAAGAACAAAAAAAAAAAAAAAAAGAGTAGAGGGAGAAAGCAACCAATTCGGCCATGGAGGAAGAAGAAGGACCCTTTGAAATTTGTTCCTAAAAATTATTTTCTTGATGTATTCCTACTAATTCAAGGGTCCTCTTCAACGTGGTATAATTATTTCGGAAGATAAGCCGTTCGTTTCGTCGTTTTGATAATTTGGGGAGTGAAGAAACTTGGAGAGAAAGGTATGATTTCAACCTCTTTTATAGGTTATAAAGATTTTGTTTATGTTATGAAATATAGGGATGAGTAGAAATCACAAAAATATGGAAGTTGAATGATGGTTGTATGAAGTAATATATAGCCGTGTATGTGCATGTGTTGTGAAGGCAAAAATAAGTTGATTTTATGGGATGTTCTAATTGTAGAGGTTGTGGATTCCACGTTGATAATAAAAGATTAATAATTTTGATGGAAGTTGGCATTATGGAGGTGGCCGTGTGTTTGTGTGTGTGATGTGGAAACAAATATGAACCAATGTTCATATGGTAAGTTGGTTGTATTAATATGAATTCTATGATGCAAATGAAAATAGGATGAATTGGGTAAAGTTGTGAATTGTTGGAAAATTGCTTAAAGGCTAATGTGATTTGAATATGGACTTTTTGTATTGTTGGGAAATGGTATGACTAGTGTATGAAGTATTAATGTAAGTTATGAATTTGGAAGGAAGGAAATGAGTGAAGATCGTTTAGTGGAAGTTGGGTTGAAGGTTGAGATGATATGTAGAAATGGAAATTTCTTATGTTAGAATATATCGTAATTGCTTATTGATGTCGTTGTTGGTATTGTTGTTGATAGTTTGGCCGGGTTGAATTCCCGGATTCGTTGATGTTGATTTGGGCGAGCCATATTCTCGGGATGGTGCATTTACGGGGGAGGTCTTTGCCGAAATTTCGGTAGACAAGAACTAATTCAAGATTGGAATTTCAAGCCTCATGAATAGTAATCGGTAAATATGACCAAAGTGCAGATTTTGGCGAACTTGGGACTGGAATTTGGAGTAGCGTAAGCGGCAGAAAAGGTATGTAAGGCTTACCCTTTCTTTCTCTGGCATGTCCTAGATACACTAGGCTTGAATTTGGACCTCGGGGACAACTCTACTCCTCGGAATTCATGTCCGAAAAATTGCCCTTTTTCTTTCAATAGAATTGAATCATTTATGCTGCTAATGGTTTGAAAATTTGTTTAAACGCCTAGAACTTGAACAAATGGAACCCGATTGTCTTAGAACTATTATGAATGACATCATGAAGTGTAAAATTTTGTAAGTAAGGTACGTCACCTTAGTTGACCCGAAGTGGGCCCACAAACCCCGAGACCTATGTATATCGTCCTGTTTGCCTTACTTCCGCACGAAAAGTCCGGAAACCTTTGGCTAATGTTCCGAGCTCGCTATAAGTGTACGGTAACTCAGATAAAAGTATTATGGTTTGACTATTTTGATATAAACGCTCCGGTATGAATAATCTGATTTGAATATTCTGACATAAGCATTCCGATGTATATGTTCTGGCATAAGCATTCGGTTATAGGTATTTGAAAGTAAATATTCGGATATGCATATGATCTGACATAAGTATTTCGGTCTAAGTATTTTGGTATGAATGTTTGACATAAGTATTCTGCTATGACTATTTGGGTATGAATCGTTGACTCGAGTATTCGATGCGAGTATCCTTATGAGTCATAATGTTCTCCATACACGACCCCGGATCGGCGGGGAAGTCCGAAGAGGTTTCGCATGTCAAATGCTTATAACTCTCCGATGCTAACTCGGAAGAACCGAAACTATTCGATTCTTCGATGTTAATAAGCGTATGTATTCATCGAGTCGATTCTATATGCATATGTTTACGCACTACTCGCTCGTGCGCGACTCAATGTATCTTTCACCGAGTCCGGGCCGGGGCATGTTATGATCTCGTGTGTACGTCACGATACGATTCGATTCACCGAGTCCGGGCCGGGACATGTTATCGTGCACTTCTCTCGCATTATTCACCGAGTCCCTCGTACTTGCGGGCCGGGACACGTTATCCGTATGTACTTACGATTTGATGGTACGGGGATGGTGGCCGGACGGCATATTATGATTATTCACCGAGACCGCGCAGAGGGCCGGGACACGTTATGTATACTTGGCACATGATTCTCGATATGCATGATTCTACTTCACCGAGTCCCTTAACAGAGGGCGGGACACGTTATTTGCATATATGACTTATGAATCTGATATATGATCCTATTTACCGAGTCCCTCTTCAGAGGGCCGGGACACGTTATATGCATCTGTGATCCGTGACTTTGATATACATTTATGAGTCTATCCACCGAGTCCCTCACAGGGAGGGCGGGACATGTTACTCTGACACATCTCTGTACGTCTGACTCTGAGTATGAATCTGTCTGACATATCTCTGTACATCTGACTCTGAGCACGAATCTGTCTGATACACCTCTGTATGTCTGACTGTGATTACGGGTCTGTTCGATATACCTCTGTACGTCTGCGTCTAATATACGATATCGTCTGGGCATTCTGTATGTTCTGTATTCCGCCGGTACATGATCTCGTCTGAACATTCTGTACGATTTGCACCTCTTCGGACATGCGGTCTGTGGTTGTAAAGCACGCATTTTGGTATTCTGGTTGACTTGCTTTCTGTACCTTTTCTGACATATGAGACAGGTGCGTATGGACTAGGTCTGAACGGTAAACGTCTGGTATTCTGAGAAAAGTATTTACCGGTTATGTCTGTCTGTTTCAGTTATGGTTCTGTTTTCTGTATTGCATGCCTTACATACTCAGTACATTTTCCGTACTGACCCCCTGTCTTCGGGGGCTGCGTTTCATGCCGCGCAGGTACTCCCAGATGAGTTGAAGTTATTGCAGAAGATGTTCCAGCGAAGATGGCAAGCTCTATTTTCCCGGAGCACTGCCAAGTCCGAGTTTGTCTGTTATGATTTCTGGATCTGTGATAGAGGCTTTGCAGACAGCGTCGTGGGTGTTGGTTGTCAGTCTGTGAGCGGCTCCATCAGCCGATACGTCATATGTGATTGGTTTTGTTTGACTACAGAATTTATGTAATTTGAAAGCAGCGAATAGAATTATTTCTGAAAGTTATATTTTGCATTTTATTTTTATTTGAAAAAAAATTATTTGCGTAATGAGAGGTCGGTTGAACATTCGAGGACGAATGTTTTAAAGGAGGGGAGGATGTTATAACCCGTACTTTTCACCTTTGGGAATCTCGGAATTTTCGAGACAAGTTAAGGACAATGAAATGCATTGATCTTGTTTGGTTCATAAGTTGGTTATGGAAAATTTAGATGTGGAAATATTGGGAAAGCCTAAGGGCAAAATTGGAATTTTGGAAAATGGTTTCATGAATTACCAAAATGTGGGCTAAGGAAATTGGGCTTGGAATTGACAAAAAAAAAATTTGGAGCCAAGCCCAACCCAAGGAGGGTGGCCGGCCATGGCTTGGAGGATTAATTAAATCCAAGCCATGTGCATGGTCATGTGACAAGCTAATTATATAAAGGAGCAAGACTCTTTAATTCTCTAGAATTTTCAAGACAAGAGAAAGAAGGAGAAAAACAAGAACAAGAAGAGCAAAAATTTTAAGGCCATTCGGCCATGACCCTCCAAATTTCCCCTTCAAAAATCTTGATCCCAAAATTATTTTCTTGCTATATTCCTACCAATTCAAGGTCCCTCTACAACTTGCAATTATTTCGGAAGATAACCCGTTGGTTTCGTCGTTTGGATGAATTGGTGAAGTGAAGAAACTTGAAAGGAAGGTAAGAATTTACCCCTTCTATTTATGTTATGAAGGTTTGGTTGTGTTGTGGTATATGGAAATAAGTAGAAATTATGAGAATATGGAAGTTTGCATGGTGAATATGAATGTATGCATGTGGCCGAATATGTGTAGTGTAATTATGTTGAGTTTTATGTTGTATTTTAGTTGTGCTTATGATGGAATTCACATTGGATATGAAAGTTGAATAAATTTGGTTGAAGTTGGAATATAGGTGCTTGGCCGTGTGGTATGGTGGTGCTAGAAAGGGAGTGAATTAATGTTGTTTAATATGTTAGTGGTCTTGTCATGATCCTTGTAAGGTAGATGAAAGAAAAATGATGTAAGCTTGCATTGAAGTGGAATGTAGAGGCTTATGTTGTTTTAGTATGATTTCATGTCATTATGATAATTAAGTTGTTAAGGTGTGAATTATGATGATTGTTAATGAACTTGGAAGGTGGAAATATGTTATGAATATGTATGTTGAAGATTAGAAGATTTGGATAAATTATGACTTTGGTGGGAAGTTGTGTATTTTGTATAAATTGTGTATATATTGTAAAAATGGTATGAAATGCTTCCAAATGGCATTGTAACGATTCTAGTTAGTAATGAATGTGAGTATGATGGTGTTGGTTTGAAAATGTGAAGTCGGAATGGAAGTTATTGCATTATGTTGGAAAGTTGATTAGTTGTACCATATTGTGTTTTGTTGTGGTTGTTGATGTTGATGTTGGGTTGTTGTTGGTTGTTTTGGGCTAAGTTGAATCTCGGGGATGCTATATGTATAGGGGAGGTGCTGCCCAAATTTTTATAGGACAATATTGGCTAAGATTGGAAATTGTGAGTCTCATGAATAGTAACTGGTCAATATGACCATTTGCAGATTTTTGGCGAAACGGGACCGGAGTTTCGACGAGCTTAACAAGCGCGAAAGGTATGTAAAGCTACCCCTATTCTTTCATTGGCACGCCCTAGATGTGCTAGGCTTGAATTCGGACCTCGGGGACAACTCCACTCTTCGGAATCCGTATTCGAAAATTCTCCCTTTTCTTTCGGTAAATTGAATTAGTTAGAAGTATCGTGAATGACTAGAAAGTGATCTAAACCTCCCCAACTTTTGTAAATAAAACCCGATTACCTTAAAATCCTCGTAAATGGTATTACGAAGTTGAACATATGTAATTTACGTCCGCCACCTCAATTGACCGAGGTGGGCCCCCTATTTCTGATTTTACTCTTTTGTATTTGCGATTTGTCTTCGAGCGGCTTTTAAGGAATGTTTTAGCTACTAAGCAAAAATCATTTTAAATATTCCATTAAGTCCTATGAAACGTTTTGATATGTACTTTGACTCGAATGTTACGTCCCGACATAACTCCGTGATGTCCGAAAGGTACGTACTATGATTCGCGATTCCGTCCGATTTCGTTACTTTGATTTGCCATTCCCTATGCCTCATTGAGTCTCCGGAAATATTTATGGTATTTTATTGCATTTAGTTTCTCACTACTCCACTCGTGGATGCCTCAATGTTTCCCACACCGAGCCGGGCCGGGATATGTTCTCAAGCGTATTTCTCCGCATTGTTCGCCGTGCCTCGGTGTGAGGGGCGGTATGACATGTACATGGGTCCGAAGTATGATGTGCCATGTACATATATTCGATATACGATTATGTTATGTGATGTGGCCACTTGGTATGTTATGATGTGATTGGAGATATTCCCTGCTACGGAAGTATGATGTGTTATGGCGGCGGAGAAGGGGCGCCTGCATTCTCGTTCAGGAGTCCCGTAGCGGGGCGTCTTTGGCATATGTTTTACGCATGCATTACTTATGATTTACGGTATGCATTTTTGATTACTTATGCATCTCATTTGTTTTCCGCACATTCTGTTTTGATTTCTACCGTTATTTATTACGATCTCGCTTTACATATTCGGTACATTTTCCGTACCCCGCATTTTCTTCGGAAGTTGCGTTTCGTGCCGCGCGGTACAGACATTTGATTTGCTGAGTTGCCCGCCTAGGTTGTTTGCTCGGTGGTTGGAAGTGCTCCTTTGTCCGGGGCCCGTATTTTGGTATAAAATTTTCTGTTGCATTTGTACATATTCGTTCTGGGGTACGACGGGGCCCGTCCCGTCATATGATTATGTTTTTGTTAAGAGTGGTCCAGACATGTGGTGTGGGTTCTGTATATGTTCCGTGAGTTGCGTACGTTTAGGGCTTATCTGTATTTTGTGACGGCCTTATCGGCCTTCGTGCGGCATGCCCACTTGTCCTTGTTAAGTTATGATCTCTGTTTATCTTTAATATTTTGCTAATTCAGGGTAAGGTACGTATGAGTGCCCAACTAGGGCACGAGTCGCGGCCTACGGAGTTAGGTCGTGACACTTTCACTGAAAGGCTCGGATTGCCTCGATATGTTCGTAGGAGATTGTATGGCGTATGATGAGTATGTTTTCCATAGGCGGGCCCAGCTCTGGTCAACACTCGTCCGTGGGTCCCGCGACTTTTCTTTTTGTAATCCTGATGACTTTTGAAAGAATTTGGTTTGTCTACTATTCTGATTTCCAAGTATGGTCATTTTACTTATCTTTTGAGTCTATGATAATGATTTTATACATATGGTTACTCACGACTCTGCTCGTGCATTCTGTTGTATCTTTCGCCGAGTCCCGGGCCGGTTCTGTTGTCGTGCGCACTATGTTATACTCCGGTGTTATGCTGTGTTATGGTTCACCGAGCCTCTCGCTAGAGGGCCGGGTTCCGCTTATATTTGGTGTTATGCTGTGTATGGCGTTATGTTGTGTTATGATGTGTGACGGGGATATGGAGATTTGAAACCTTCTGGTGTTATGCTGTGTTATGGCACCATCGACGGGCGGGCGACCATATTCTCTGAGCCCTATGCATGATTTGTATTTTGAAAGTAAACATTTTGATATTTTGGATATGCACTTACTCTCGGTACTTCTGTTTCGATTATGACTCAGATTTGTTTACTATATCTTCTGCTTTGCATACTCAGTACATATTTCGTACTGACCCCCTTTCTTCGGGGTCGCGTTTCATGCCCGTAGGTACGTACGTACGGTTCGGTGATCCGCCGCCTTAGAACACCTATTCCGTCTTGGAGTGCTCCCCTTTATTTCGAGCTCACATTTTGGTATATATTCGTTCGCCGCATATGTATTGGTTTGTTCGGGGTACGGCGGGGCCCCGTCCCGTCATATGATTCATTCGTTGGTGCTTAGAGGTCCGTAGGACGTATACGTGGGTTGTGCCTATTCTGTCGGTGTGTGTTCGTACGTGATGTGTTCAGGCGATCCCATTCGCCGCGCGCCCTCGTCGGCTTGCATTTGTATATATTTTGGGCCGTTGTGCCATTTGATAGCCTTGCCGGCTTCTGATATATATGTTTGTGTTTGAGATGTGTTTGAGACAGTTTGAGATAATTTGAGATAGCGTCTGATATTTGTATACGCATAAGCCATCTATTTGTGATTCGGATTTATGAATGTGTTTGGGTGCCCAGCTCGGGCGCTAGTCATGGCCTACGGGGTTGGGTCGTGACACCGTGTCCAGTAGAGTCTTGGTTATGGGTGTGTTGCGCGCCACATTTATAAACAAGAAGCTGCGGGCATTTTAGGAATGAATGACCTTCTTTCTTCATAAGAAAATCGTGCGATAGAGCTATGATATAAGAACTTCTTATTCCTTAACCGTGTGTTATGTATTTCAGAGATGCTCAGTAAAGAAAGGCTACAAAGCGGCCCAAAAGGGCAAGACGGTGGCGTAAAAGGCGGGCCGAAAGAGCACCGCCACCGTAGTAGAGGAAAGTGAGTCCCAGTGCGGCTCAATCTCAGTCCTCCCGTTCAGTACCTATTTTAGAGTAGCGTGAGGGAGCCTCAGCCCCAGCTCCAGCACCTCCGGTTCCTCCCTTTGGATGCTTTAGGCCAAAATGTAAAAGAGGCCATTCATATGCTGACTCAATTGGTTGCTGCCCAGACTCAGCGGCAAAGTTCAGGGCAAGGTGATAGGGCTATTAGTGCAAGGGCCCGTGATTTCGTTAGCTTGAACCCTCCGAAATTCTTTGGATCAAAGCCGGATGAGGACCCTCAAAATTTCATTGATGGTATATTGAGGACGCTTCAGTTGATACATGCTTCGGACACCGAATAGGTGGAGTTAGCGTCCTATAGATTGAGAGATGTCGCGGTTCATTGGTATACGATTTGGATGGCTTCACGGGGAGTCAATGCACCTCCTCCGGTATGGCAAGAATTTGTAGATGCATTTCTCCGACATTATTTGCCTCTGGAAGTTCGGCGAGCTAGAGCTGACAAGTTCTTAAATTTGAGGCAAGGGAGCATGAGTGCTCTAGAGTATAGTCTCTGCTTCAATTCTTTGGCTAGATATGCTTCGGCCATGGTAGCGGATATGAATGACCGAGTGCACCGATTTGTGAAAGGCCTAGGGCCACATTTGATGGATAGGTGCTTGACTGTGTCCCTTCAGGACAACATGGATATCTCACCTATTCAGGCCTATGCTTAGAATTTAGAAGAAAGCCTACAATAACAAAGAAGTGAGCGTGAGCATGATAGAGGGCATAACAAGAGGGCTAGATCTTCAAGTCCGATGAGTGAGTATAGAGGCAGGCACAGACAGTAGTTTTTTAGGCTTTCAGGCCATTCTATGACTAGTGCGCCTCCACGGTTTTCAGGCCAGAGATTTGACAGATCTACTCATACCGGGCCGAGCCAGAGCTTTTCGGGATCTCAGTTCATAGGTGATTCGAGTCAGGCGAGGCCACCCGTACCACGATGTTCCCAGTATGGGAAGTTACATTGGGGTCAGTGCAGATTGGGTTTAAAGGTTTTCTATTCATGTGATCGGCCAGGCCATATTATGCGTGATTGCCCCTCAGTTGGTGGCAGAGGTAGGACCCAGCCTTCAGGGTCGATAGCCGGATCTTTATCATTTATACGCCCTATGGGGCCAGGTTCACATGCGCCAGTTGGCCATGGTAGAGACAGAGGGAGAGTCCCCAGTTCTAGCGGTCCTCAGCACCGTATTTATGCTTTGGCTGGATGCCAAGATCTTAAGTCTTCTCCTGATGTTGTTACAGGTATACTATCGGCATTTTCTCATGCTGTATATGCTTTGATAGATCCTGGCTCCACATTGTCATTTGTTACTCCGTATATTGCGGGTCAGATTAGAATCAAGCCGGAGTCGATCAAACTTTTTGAGGTGTCTACACCCGTTGGTGAATCGGTAGTAGCTAGCCGAGTATATAGAAATTATGTAATTGTGATTTGTGATCGTTGTACTATGATTGACTTGCATGAGTTAAAAATGGTGGATTTTGATGTTATTATAGGAATGGATTGGTTGGCTTCTTGCTATGCCAATGTTGATTGTAGAATGAAAATGGTTCGCTTCCAATTTTCGGGAGAACCAGTTTTAGAATGGAAGGGAAATACGGCATCACCAAAGGGTAGGTTTATTTCCTATCTAAAGGCAAGGAAAATGATCACAAAATGGTGCATTTATCATCTAGTTTGGGTTCAAGACGTAGAAGCCGAACCGCCAACTCTTCAGTCAGTTCCTGTAGTGAATGAATTTCCGGATGTGTTCCCGGAAGAGCTTCCAAGCCTTCCTCCCGAGTGGGAGATTGACTTTTCTATTGATGTGTTTCCTGACACCAAGCCTATATCTATTCCTCCTTATAGAATGGCTCCCGCAGAATTGAAAGAGTTGAAGGAGCAATTGAAAGACTTGCTTGAGAAAGGCTTTATTAGGCCCAGTTCATCCCTGTGGGGAGCACCCGTATTGTTTGTCCGAAAGAAAGATGGCTCCTGGAGAATGTGCATTGACTATCGGCAATTGAACAAGGTGACGATTAAGAATAAATATCCGCTTTCGAGGATTGATGACTTATTTGATCAATTACAAGGTGCCAAATGGTTTTCCAAGATAGACTTGAGATCCGGGTATCATCAAGTGAGAGTTAGGGAGAAAGATATCCCTAAGATGACCTTCGAACGAGATATGGCCATTTTGAGTTCCGGGTGATGTCGTTTGGGCTAACTAATGCACCGGCAGTGTTTATGGATTTGATGAACAATGTGTTCAGGCCTTTCCTAGATTTTTTTGTGATTGTATTCATCGACGATATCTTGGTGTATTCTAGATCCAAGGAAGAATGTCACGACCCAACCCCGTAGGCCGTGACTAGTGCCCGAATTGGGCACCCAAACACATTCATAAATCCGAGTCGCAAACAGATGGCTTATACAGATACAACTATCAAACGCTGTCTCAGATTATATCAAACTGTCGCAAACATATCTCAAACACAGCCATATATATATCAGAAGCCGACAAGGCTATCAAATGGCGCACGGCCCAAAACATATACAAATGCAAGCCGACGAGGCTGCCACGGCGAATGGGATCGCCCAGAACATACAACATACAAACACAACTGTAAGAATGGGCATAACCCACATACATGTCCACGGACCCCTAAACGTACAAACGTAATCATATATGACGGGACGGGGCCCCGCCGTACCCCCGAACCAATATATACAAATGCAACGAACGAATATATACCAAAATGTGGCTCGGAATATGGGGAGCACTCCAAACGACGAAAGAGGGTGTCCTAAATAGGTGGATCACCAACCGTGCGTCGTACCGCGGGCATGAAACGCAGCTCCCGAAGAGCGGGGTCGGTACGAAATATGTACCGAGTATGCAAAGCGTAAAATATAGTATACAAATCGAGAATCATACTCGAACGAGAGAGACAGAAAGTAAAATGCGTTTCCAAAATATCAAAATGTTTACTTTCAGAAAATACAAGTCATGCATAAGGCTCAGAAAATATGGTCGCCCGCCCGTCGATGGCGCCATAACACAGCATAACACCAGAAGGTTTCAAATCTCCGTATCCCCGTCAAACATCATAACACAGCATAACTCCATACACAGCATAACACCAAATGTAAGCGAGAACCCGGCCCTCGAGCGAGGGCTCGGTGAACCATAAACACAAGATAACACCGGAGTATAACAAAGTGCGCACGACAACGAACCGCCCCGGACTCGGCGAAAGATACAACGAATGCACGAACGAGTCGTGAGTAACCATATGCATAAAATCATTATCTTAGACTCAAATGATAAGTAAAATGACCATACTTAGGAATCGGAGTAATAACCAAATCAGATTCTTTCAAAAGTCATCAGGATTACAAAAAGAAAAGTCGCGAGACCCACGGACGGGTGTTCACCCGAGTCGGGCCCGCCTATGAAAAACATACTCATCATACATCATACAATCACCTACGAGCATATCGAGGCAATCCGAGCCTTTCTGTGAAAGATACGGGCGTTCGTAGTTACGGAACTCTTTAAAAGCCGAGCTTTTTTTATGCAAAAGTTGAAAATCAAACATTTCAAAGACATAAAAGCCAATATTTCATCATATCAACATACGAATTCCAAGAAACGAATAAGAGTCATAAACATGCTCGGATTGCGAAAATCGAATTTTCTCGAAGCTCGTGTCATAGCCTACTTGAAGCTAAGGCATGCCAAAGAAGAAAGGATTGGGCTTTACATACCTCGTACGCACTCAACGCTAGCTCAAACTCAAGATAAATCCAACCTACATCTCGGGCTGCCCAAGGTCTACAAACAAGTCATAATATGCCAAACATTAGCTAGAGACATTTGGGCATTTAATTCCAATTTAGCCCTTAATTCTATAGAAATTTGGGCAGCATTTCCCCTGTAAATAGGCCAACCCCGAGAATTTAACTCGGCCAAATCAACAACAACAACAACCAACCTAGCAACATTAATAATCAATCCGAAAGGCAATACAACATTAATAACTCTCTTTTCCATCATTCAACAACTTTCAATATATTCAATTTAACGGCTTACCTTCAAGCCAACATCCACTCTTATACATTCGAATACTAACCCGAACCCATACCAATAATATTCAAAGACATTCTAAGCAATTCATACAACATTTCAAACATTCCAAATAATACTCCCACTCACCCGAAAACTGCCCAAACCCGAGAGCCTCAACTATAACATATTCCTCATTTCCAAATCATGATTTGCACCAACAATTCACATTCTAACAATGTCATACTCATAATTATACAAGTTACATCAAATGCACAATAACCTCCAAATCAGTCCGCAACAATTACAACATCAATTTGAGTCATTAAACATTCATTTCCAACATAGAATTCATAACGACGACGACTAAAACATTAAGCGATATTAATTCATTTCTTGTCACATAAATGGCCTACATTCGGCCAACACCTCCCACCAACATATATAGATGATTCTCATTCATTACTCCATTCTACAACAATCACAACATGCTACATAAGATCAATTCATCACCTCGACACAACACAACATACACACACCTCACACGGCTAACACACCATGCACACGACTCACTTCCAACATACTATTTTTCATGATATTCATCCATTTTAACATACTACAACATACATACAACCTTTATAACATATAAAACATGATCAATTCTTACCTTTCTTCTTCAACTCCACAATTTGCCTAGGGCTTGCAATTGACACAACGAATGGTTGGATGACCCGAACAACACTTCCACGTTACTTAGGGACCCCAAATTAGTGGTTTTGCATCAAAGGACTAATTTTGGAATGGCTAGAATTGATCTTGGTTTTTCTCCTCTCTTGGCCGAGAGCCTCACTTTTGTGGTTCTTCAACTTCTTGTTTTATTTTCTAAGTGTTGGATGATGAGAGTGACTTACAAGTCATCTTTTAAGCTCTAAGATGATTCATACATGTGTCTCTTGGCCCACACAAGTGTTGGACCAATTAAAATTGTCCACAAACGTGTGGGCCTTCTTCAAGGCCACACGGCCAAGACAATGAAAAATGCATGATTTTCAAGTTTCACAAATTCCATTTTTGGTCCCAAATTTTCCTAATTGTTCCATACCAACAAATTCATGCACAAGTTATGTCTTAAAACAAAATCGAAGGTCAAGAGTCCCGACTTTGTATCCCGGAATGGTTTTGACCCTAACTTACCATAGTTAATCCGGATTGTTCCAATGTACAAAAATGCGGGATATAACACAGAACATGCGGATCATTTGCGTACTGTCCTTAGAGTTCTTCAAACTTGAGAGTTGTTTGCAAAATTTTCTAAGTGTGAGTTTTGGTTGAACTCAGTGACATTTTTGGGGCACATTGTTTCAGCCGATGGTATTCGGGTAGACAGCTAAAAGATAGAGGCCAGAGATTTGTTGAAAGTTTCTCTTCTATTTTTGCACCACTCACAAAGCTGACCCAGAAATCAGCAAAGTTTCAATAGACAGATGCTTGTGATGTAGCTTCCAAGAGCTAAAAGATAGGTTGACTTCTGCGCCGGTCCTAACACTTCCAGAGGGATTGGAAGGTTATGTTGTTTATTGCAATGCTTCAGGCATTGGGCTAGGCTGTGTATTGATGCAACATGGTAAGGTGATTGCATATGCTTCAAGGCAATTACGAAAACATGAAAAGAATTATCCAACTCATGATCTTGAAGTGCTTCATTGTGATTCATGCATTAAAGATATGGAGACATTATTTATATGGTGTCCATGTAGATATTTAAACTTGAGATCATAAAAGCCTTCGCATATATCTTCAATGCGAGTAAAAGAGTTGAATTTGCGGGGCGATATGGTTGGAGTTGCTAAAAAATTATGATGTTGATATTCTGTATCACCCCGGAAAGGCAAATGCTGTGGCCGATGCTCTTAGCCGTATATCTATGGGAAGTTTATGTAATGTACGCCTAGAGAAAAGAGAAATGGCTCGTGAGCTCCAACAGTTAGCTAGCCTAGGAGTTCGAGTAGTGGACTCAGGTAGCAGGGGGACTACCATTCAGAATTCCGCAGTCTCATCGCTAGTAGTGAAAGTGAAAGAGAGACAATACGAAGATCCCATGCTAATTCATTACAGAGATACACTCCCTCAGAAAGAGGAGTCATCATTTGAGATTGCAGGAGACGGAGTTCTCCGATGTCGAGGCAGATTATGTGTTCCTAATGTGGCAGGTTTACGCCACCAAATATTGAGAGAAGCTCATTGTTCCTGTTACTCTATCCACCCCGGAGCAACGAAAATGTATCATGATCTTAAATCTATATATTGGTGGAATGAGATGAAGAAAGATATAGCAGAATTTTTAGCTCAATGTCCCAATTGTCAACAAGTGAAAATCGAGCACTAAAAGTCGGGCGGATTGTTGCAAGCTATAGAAATCCCAACTTGGAAGTGGGAAGTAATTAACATAGACTTTATTACAGGCTTACCCCGTTCTCGACGTAAGTATGATTCCATATGGGTGATTGTGGATAGACTCACGAAGTTTCTCATTTCTTACCGGTCGGAATGACGTATGTAACGGTGATTATGCAAAGCTCTATGTTAAAAAGATAGTACGACTTCATGGTGTTCCAAAGATTATTATCTCAGACAGAGGAACTCAGTTTACGGCTAATTTCTTAAAGTCCTTCCAAGAGGGTTTGGGGACTCATGTGAGCCTTAGTACGGCATTTCATCCACAGATCGATGGACAAGCTGAACGTACCATTCAGACTCTTGAGGATATGTTACGGGCATGTATGTTAGATTTTGGAGGTAATTGGGATGATCACTTACCACTCATTGAATTTGCTTACAATAATAGTTACCATTCTAGCATCCAAATAGCACCGTATGAGGCTTTATATGGGCGAAAGTGTAGATCCCCAATTGGGTGGTTTGAAGTAGGAGAGACTAAATTGATAGGGCCAGACTTGGTCCAGCAAGCCATAGAGAAAGTTAAGCTCATACAAGATCGGTTATTGGCAGCCCAAAGTCGTCAAAAGTCCTATGCGGATAATCGCCGAAGGGACTTAGAGTTCCAAGTTAAGGATTGGGTATTCCTAAAAGTGTCGCCAATGAAGGGCGTCATTGATTTGATGTATAGTATATTTAGGCCTTTCTTGGATTCTTTCATGATCGTATTTATCGATGATATCTTGGTATATTCTCGATCCGAGGCAGAGCATGCAGATCATTTACGTGCTGTCCTTAGAATTCTTCAGGTCCGAAAGTTATATGCGAAATTCCCTAAATATGAGTTTTGGTTGAATTCTGCGAATTTTCTGGGGCACATTATTTCAGCTGACGGGATTCAGGTGGATACCCAGAAGATTGAAGTTGTCACAACCCGTTCGTTGGGTAGTGCGAGTGCCTGGTTACTACTGACCAAACACCCCTACTGTTACACCTCGAAATTTTTTTCGTTGATGCACAGTGAATAGGCGAACAAAGAGCATAAAGTATATGGTATTTTGATAAGTAAGGAATGACATTTGATGACCCTAATTAAGATTTCAAAGACATTTGATGTTAGACGAGAAAGTTGCCAAGAGAAGGCAAGGCATACGATAGGTATCGGACGAGATTTACGAGTAACGAGTTAATGATGGCTTAATAATGTTTTGGAGAAGTGTTATAGCGTCCCTTAGATTGTTAATGAGGTGGTAAACAAGTGTTGAGAAGGTTACATAAGTATACGTGGTCGTACAAGTAATATAGACTTGTTGCTCCCAAACGCACACGCAAGTATACGTGGTCGTACAAGTAATATAGACTGTTAAGTCCAGATATCGATCCCACAGAGACTTAGATTCTCCGTTAAGCTAATTCAAATTCGGATGAAACTATTCAGAAAGTGAAAATCAAAATGTTTATTGTACTAAACTAAAACTTAAAAGTAAACAATTTGTGATGGGTGTTTTTGATTAGGAATATCTTGACAAAGATTGTAAGAATTATAGATGAGAGAAAGATCTAGGGTCATGGATTTCGACAATCCGGTTGATCTTGGTTGAACAATTCCACCTATTTTATTTCCTGGGTTACTAGTTGACGGGTTAATTATACTTTATGATATTCTCTCGAACTACTCACAAGCCTGTAGATGTTACTATAACGCCTATATCTCTATGGTCGTCAGAGGTAAAAAGAACGCATTTATTTCTCCGTATTCAACTAAGTAGGGCTAAAGGGTATATCTCTATCCTCAGTAGCGAAACGATTAAATCGAACAAACTCTATTTATTCTTATTACGTACGTGAATTCCCTTTCTCAAGTTCAATTCGCGCACCACAGATAGTGTCTAACTATTGGCCATATAATCAAACAATTAAGATCAAGAATAAATAAGCAACCCAAAATATGGAAAATCAATAGATAATAATTGTCATCAAATCAACTTTCAAGTCTTTCGCCACAACCCTAGAATTAAGAAGTTTAGCTGCTCATGATTCGATCATAGACAAAAGAATTCATGAATATCCTAGGGTTGAAAAAGATGAAAAATAAAATAAACCTAGAGAGAGAAAAGAGAACGGTGGCTTACAAGTCTTTGAAATAATCCCAGCACCCCGTTTTCAGCTAATAAAATGTCTATATATAGTCTAGGGTAAAAACAAAAAATAAGGAAACCAAATCCTAGTCGAACTGGGAAAGCTGCGCAGAACCCCGCTTTCCTTCCACGATCGCGCAATGTTCTGGGGCTTCCCGCTTTCCTTCCGCGATGCGGAAGGATCGCCTGAGCTGCCAGGTACCAATTTTTTTCATTCTGTTTCAATCGTTTCTTTTGCCTTTCACAATGTTCCACTTTTTATTGTCTTTGTTTTGGGAGACAAACACAAGGGAGTGTCTCCCATGTGTCTCCCCTTGTTTTTGCTCCTTTCTTTTTCTTCCCTTTTTTTTTTTGTTCAATTTTGATCCCAATTTCTCCATCTTCACACCGCTTTATTCCTACATAGTAAAATTATAATATTAAGCACAAATCAATATATTTTGTACTCAAGAGACAATTAAAAGTATTAAAATGTGAGGCAACAATGAATAAATATATGCAATTTAGCCTAGAACATCACCACCCCACACTTAGACTCTTGCTCGTCCTCGAGTAAGCATTAAAATCACTCTCTATAAATCAAGCCTAGGAACACCACCACTTTGATTGATACTAAAAATTAAGCCCTTTAGCAATTTACAATATCAAGCACACTTCCCGATCATCATGCAAGATATCCAAGCCAATAACCAAACAACAAACTTCTAACCTCCTAATCTCAGAGATGGACTCTAACTCATCAAACTTAAGCTCGCTCACCTACTCTGTCAAAGAAATCTAATAACATCACCTATCTATCATGAAACAGGTGCCCTCACAAGAAGAAATAGTCCACACACTCAAATCAAAGAATCGAATATAATTTAAGAACTTAGCATCAAAGCACAACTCTCACACTCACAAAAGAATTCACATGTATGCACACGAACCATAGGCTTGCCCATTATGTACATCTCTACTAATCAAGTATACTCGAATAGAATCAAATAGGACTTTAACGGGTTGTAATGTTGGCTAGGGGACGGGTAGGAAAACTATTTAATAGTGGCTTACACTTCCCTAAGCACTTTGCACTTTTAGACTCTATCACCCATTATTTTCTAATATTCACTTTATTTTTCAGCCCTCTCTTCATCAATTATTTTGACTAGTAATTCTCATCATATCAAGAACGTTTCAATTTTTTTTTCAAGCACTTTTTCTCCTTTTTTTTTTTTTCATTCTTTCTAAGATGGCCTTTTCATCACTTTGCAGCTATCATTGGTCACCATTTTTTCACTTGACCATCCCTTTTCTTTAGATTTATCAATTAATATCACAGTCTATACTACAGTGCTCAAGGAAGTAGGGTGCAAAACTAGGGATTCAAACAAAAGGATCAAGACAAAAATATGGCTAACAAATGAAAGGTTACAGACTCAAAGGGCTAACTAGTGGTATAATTTCTGAAAAGGCTAAAATTCACAAGACATATCAAAGAAAGCCTATTATCATCTTCTAAACAGAGCAACACTTTAATTTCGCTTCAATAACATGTAGGGCAAGTTCTAGACTAAGATGCAAAACATGAAATATATGCCCGAAATCCTCACCTCACATGGCACAAGTCTCAATCAAGATGGATCAATTCTACTCTAGGACAGATAGGATCATGACGAACTACAAAATAAGAATAAGCTATATACAGAGTCACAACTATGAGCTAGGTGTCAGAAATCTGCAATTTGTTTTCATTACTCAAGCACTCACAAGAAAGTACTGCTCTAGCTCAAGCCCAAATATGCTAGTATCAACCAAGTCAAAATGGGGTTTCTTCTCTCCTTTACTACTCCTAAAAAAAATAAAAATAAAAACTAATCCTAAAAATAAAAATTACCCGGTTCAAAGGCCCCCCATCGGGAAAGAACCGAGGCCATAAGAAAACCCAAGGGGTGGATGATGAATGCCACTAATGAGGGACTTAAGAAGTTACTAAAGAAAATAAAAAAAATAAAATCTTTTTCGAATTTTTCATTTTTTTTTTCCGACACTAAGAATCAAAACTAATAATAATAATAAATCCTAAGGCATATTAAATCATCATCCTCAGCCCTACCAGGGACGTATTTCCCACCCCACACTTAAAATCATGCAATGCCCTCAGTGCATATAAATGGAAAAATTAAAAACAAGGTAAAGCAAGAAATACTCCCTGGAACCCTCTAGGGCCTAGCTAGCAACATGCCCTCATCATTTAGGGTCGGTATGACCCCACACTTAAAACTCTGGCATGCTCCTCAGCTTTCAACTTTGGGTACTCAGACTTCCCCTAATCGTCATGGCACGACATGAATCAACTTTTTCCTTCACCTCAAACTTATGAATTTCACCCCTAATTTTGCATCCAATTTTCTATCACGCTTCTGGGGCGATGGTGTGAAAATAAAGGAACCAAGCAATAGATATTGTTTCTTGAACTTCTTGGCCCTTAAGTGAGGAATGTCGCTTTGTCTTTTCGGTGTGGCAAATTTCAAGATGTAAGACTCTTGTTCCTCATCTATACACTTCTTCATCAGTGTGGAAGGCTCGATTTCCATGTCGCCAACCACGCATAATGTAGAAAAATGTTTAGAACGAGGACCTACACGCCCTAACTCTAAAACTGCATTATATCTGACATCCTCACTTTTGTATACCTCCTCAACAATGACATCATCAACAAAGATCTGATCGAATGGTTGGAATTCCTCTATTTGCTCCACAAGTTGGCCAGCATCCACGACAATTGGTGGTTGGGTATCAGACGCCTCAACCTTTTTATTTATTTGTGCCTGCAAGCCATGGATATCTGAGCCAAATTGGTCTATCTCTTGTCCGAGCTCAGTTCTACCTTCTATCATTTGTGTAGCCATGTTTGTAAGACCATCACGGAGAAACCCATGAAATTTCATTTGTTAAGCTTGTTCTGTTAGCCAAGATTGGCTCACTATCTCTGCTTCTTCAAACTATCTACTTGTGGGAACTCGCTCTCTTCTTCTGTTTGAGGTTCGTCTTGAGTATTGGCTAAGCCTGTAACTTGTAGATCATTACAAGTTTCGGCCTCGGCCTGCATCTCTGTGAGTTTGGCACGAATCCTCTCTATGGCTTTCCACATTTCTTCGTTTTTCCCTCTCATTAATGCATCATGCTCCATCATTTTCCCCCTTATTTGCTTCATCATATCGCTAACTCGAGCAAGACTTTCCGCATCCTCCACTTCGTTATTACTGTCAACATCACAAATAACAGGAGAATCATAATATGGGCTCAGGGATGGGGAGTGAGAGTTAGGACAACCATTCCAATGACCGTCTTGACCACCACATATATTACAAATATTCCACTCAAAAGATTGGGAAGGTGCACACAACCTATTCTCGGAAATATTTTGACAGTGTTGCCACAAGTGGTGTCCTCCACAAATCAAACAAGGATCACCAAAATAGGAACAACCAATATTCGACCAATTTTTACTCCAAGGTGCCATATCAAGCAAACTAACCAAAATATTAAATTAAAAATAAAATAAAATAACAATAAATAAAAACTTGAATAGAAATTCAAAAATCCAAATTAGAAAAACAGTAATACTGCTAAGTCCCCGGCAACGGCGCTAAAAACTTGTTGCTCCCAAACGCACACGCAAGTATACGTGGTCGTACAAGTAATATAGACTGTTAAGTCCAGATATCGATCCCATAGAGACTTAGATTCTACTGTTAAGCTAATTCAAATTCGGACGAAACTATTCAAGAAAGTGAAAATCAAGATGTTTATTGTACTAAACTAAAACTTAAAAGTAAACAATTTGTGATGGGTGTTTTTGTGACTGGGAATATCTTGACAAAGATTGTAAGAATTATCAGATGAGAGAAAGATCTAGGGTCATGGCTTTCGACAATCCAGTTGATCTTCAGACAATTCCACCTATTTTATTTCCTGGGTTACTAGTTGACGGGTTAATTATACTTTATGATATTCTCTCGAACTAGTCACAAGCCTGTAGATGTTACTATAATGCCTATATCTCTATGGTCGTTAGAGGTAACAAGAACGCATTTATTTCTCCGTATTAAACTAAGTAGGGCTAAAGGGTATATCTCTATCCTCAGTAGCGAAACGATCAAATCGAACAAACTCTATTTATTCTTATTACGTACGTGAATTCCCTTTCTCAAGTTTAATTCGCGCACCACAGATAGTGTCTAACTATTGGCCAGATAATCAAACAATTAAGATCAAGAATAAATAAGCAACCCAAAATATGGAAAATCAATACATAATAATTGCCATCAAATCAACTTTCAAGTCTTTCGCCACAACTCTAGAATTAAGAAGTTTAGCTACTCATGATTCGATCATAGACAAAAGAATTCATGAATAACCTAGGGTTGAAAAAGATGAAAAATAAAATAAACCTAGAGAGAGAAAAGAGAACGGTGGCTTACAAGTCTTTGAAATAATCCCAGCACCCCGTTTTCAGCTAATAAAACGTCTATATATAGTGTAGGGTAAAAACAAAAAATAAGAAAACCAAATCCTAGTCGAACCGGGAAAGCTGTGCAGAACCCCGCTTTCCTTCCGCATCGCGGAAGGATAGCGCAATGTTCTGGGGCTTCCCGCTTTCCTTCCGCGATGCGGAAGGATCGCCTGAGCTGCCAGGTACCGATTTTTTTTCATTCTGTTTCAATCGTTTCTTTTGCCTTTCACAATGTTCCACTTTTTATTGTCTTTGTTTTGGGAGACAAACACAAGGGAGTGTCTCCCATGTGTCTCCCCTTCTTTTTGCTCCTTTCTTTTTCTTCTCTTTTTTTTTTTTGCCCAATTTTGATCCCAATTTCTCCATCCTCACACCGCTTTATTCCTACATAGTAAAATTATAATATTATGCACAAATCAATATATTTTGTACTCAAGAGACAATTAAAAGTATTAAAATGTGACGCAACAATGAATAAATATATGCAATTTAGGCCGAACATCAAGGTTACATAAGGATTGGAGATCGAACGAAGTGACGAGAACAAGATCAGTGGACTGATGGGTTATACGGACCGTATAATGTTGTACGGACCGTATAATGGACCGCAGGACCATCACAGTGAAGGTCCCTCACTGGTGGGATTATACGGTCAGTTATACGGACCGTATAAATTTATACGGACCGTATAAATTTATACGGACCGTATAATGGACCGTATAATGGTCACAGAGATGAATGAATGAAAGGTCCATTTCACGGTCACTTATACCGACCGTATAAGTGTCCGTATAATATCCCGACAGATCAAATTTTGGAGTTATTAAAAAGGGGACCATGTTCATTATTTTAGTTCCACATTTCACTCCTTCTCTCTAGAACTCTCTAGAACATTTCTCCCGCACAAATTCAAGAGATATTAGTGATCATCTACATCAAACTAAGTGAATCAAGTGTAAGAAACCCATTAAAGTTCATCCAAAACAAGAAATCCAAGTGAAGGTGAAACTAGGGTTTTTCTCAAGTGAAGTGTTTGCACCCAAGGTTCATTCCTACACCATCTAAGGTATGTTTTATGACATTTCCTTGTTGTTTAAGGTATTTTAAAGCTAAAACACTTGGATTATATAAGGAAATAGGAAGTGGGTCATGAATGTGGGAATAGTGTCACTTTTGATTAAATGTTTGGACTGAGTTATGATTCTTGATACATTATGATTATAATCATGTTATAAATGATATTGAGAACATGGAAAAGACCTTGTATATGAATGAACGAAATTGTGTGATATGACCATGAATATGGATGAATTGAAGTGAATTGAGAAGTAAGGATAATGTAGTTGAATAAAGGCTATTGTAATGATATTGTGAATATTATTATTGATGTTTGGGAGTGGATATATGATATGGAGGAAGTCGTATAAATAAAGGAGATGCTGTCCAATTTTCCCTAGCCTTAGTCATGAATGCTAAGCTACCAATTCTCTAATGTTAGTATGCACTCTAACGAAGGTAGAAGCATGAGCATTGAAGAAGAACGTACAAGTGATAGAATAGTTGAACGGAAAGGTATGTAAGGATAACCCTTCTTTCATAAGGCATGGTTCTTTGGCCAAATATCTATCCTTCTATGAGCCTACGATATTCTCCAATGATCTTATCTCTAAAAGCTACTAAGCTTATGATCCTCGATATGATACGATTGTACTAAGTTCCTTATATGACGAGTAATCCTTTAAGGATAGACTCTATGAACGACGATAGTAATGATGCTAAAGATGCTTATGAGCTTATATGTATATGTGCCCGTGCATGGCTACTATGAATCCCCGAGCTTATATGGCCGGGTAGAATGTATAGAATGTATAGAATGTATATATATATATATATATATATATATATATATATATATATATATATATATATATATATAATGCGCGCGCACCTTTGCGCTTGGGTACGGATAACACCGAGCCTTGGTAGGGCCAAGTTTGTGAAACACCGAACCTTCGTGGTCGGGTATGCTATATAAGTGCTATGTATATGACATCAATATGAGTACGGTTATGCTAAGTATATGTAAAAGTTATGTAAAGGCTATTTATATACAATGTATATGAGATGTAAATGGTATGAATACGAGTATGAATGGAAATATGAATACGAAAATAGGTACAAAAAGTAAATGAGTACGGATATGGATGCATGTACACGGATACGCAATAGAAATGGAATGTCCCTATGGAAAGCAAGTAAGTGCTATGAAAATGATACTATTATCTCCCATCCTATGTTATTTCATATGTTATCCATTATGCTTTCATGTTGATATTGATCATGCTTTACATACTCAGTACATTCTTCGTACTGATGCCATTTTGTTTGTGGACGCTGCGTCATGCCCACGGGTGGCTAGAGAGACAGGCTTGATCCATAGCTTCATTATTCAGGGACTACATAGCGGGGCTTCATTTCATTCGGAGCTGCAGCTTTTGGTATAGATTCTTTTGTGTACATATTTATGGGCTCGGCGGGGTCCTGTCCCGCCTATATGATATGACGTATTCTTCTTAGAGGATCTTAGACATGTGTATATGGTTATATGTGTTTGGCCTTGTCGGCCTATATTTTGGATATTATTTTGTTAGCCTCGTCGGCTTATGTACATTGCTATGGGCATAGTTGTTAATGATGATATAGATATATTGTTGCCCAATGGGATTAGTATGATTGATGAATGAAAAGTATGATATAGCTATGTGGCTCACCTAGATGTAATTGAGAAAGTATGATGAGAGGTGCCCGGGTGGGTTAGCACCAGGTGCCCATCGCGGCCCTCCGGTTGGGTCGTGACACCTACTCTCATACCTGTACCATGCTGGACAAGTGGGTGGTCCATAAGACTCATAGCTGAACCGTGCTAACTCATATCAGGATAACCTTAAGGACTATAAATCATCTATGCATATAAGCATATATGTATATATATAGAAAATAACAGTGCAAGCCAAAAAGCCTGCTACATATGCTGTACCACAAAAGGATGGGAGCCGACATCGCTACATCTCGTCTACTGTACACATTTGTCTACAGATCTCTACTAGAGTACCAAACTGTAGAAAGGATGGGACAGGGCGTCTCCGCACCCGTGTACATATACATCTAAATATAACATACCAAAACAGACAGTAGCTCTAGATCGAATGGAGCGCACCAATAACAGCTGGGAACAGGCTCTACTGAGCTGGATCGCCTCTCTGTCTATCTGTACCTGCGGGCATGAACGCAGCCCCCCAAACAATAGGGGAGTCAGTACGGATAATGTATCGAGTATGTAAGGCATAAGAGCAACATACACAGGAGTCATGAAGAAAATCTGAAAATCATAAACTAAACTGACTGACCGAATACATCTGTATGAATGAATCTGTATGCCTGACTATCTGAACATATCTGTATATCTGTGCTTACTGAAAATGCCTCTGAGGGCGTATGATATGCATAGGTCATAGTGCCGAGGAATGTACGGCTTGATCCATATCCCATATAGGCCCCTTCGGGCATAATAGCATAATGGCCCCTTCGGCCTTCGCCGGGCCCCCCCAGGGCGAGCCCCTTCTGCATCATAATCATCATCACCGTGCACTAGCCGATCGGTGTGTGTGTATATAACGCCTCACCCTTTTCCCATACCCCATATATATATATATATATATATATATATATATATATAGCCTTCTGGTCATGGGTCAATGTGCATATATATAAATGAATGCAGTGCATAAATATGAACTAACATTATCACGATACAAAACTCAGGACCCATGAACAGAAGGAACAATCATAACCAGTGGTACAGGATCATCAATAACTGAGATACTCCTAATACTTCTAAGAGTAGAGTAATATGGAGACTCGATTACTCGTTGTTCGTTTGTATCATAGGATCATGCCAAAAAGAAAGAAAGGGAAAGCCTTAACATACCTTTCTGGTCGCCTTACTCTAATTACAGCACGCTTGTTTTTCCAAGCTTGCCAATCTATATTTAAGAAAATTAATACTACTGTTAGGACCGTTATCATACGCTTACCTTAAGCCCTTAAATTAATCCCTTTTAAATTCTGCCAAAATTCGGGCAGCATCTCCCCTGTTTATATGCCTAGCCCGAAATTACAATTCAGTAACCAACAACAACAACATCAATACCAACATTAACAACATCACTTT